>NW_027397076.1:28456495-28559405 GCF_003265705.2 Callorhinus ursinus
TGTGTGTGTGTGTGTGTGTGTGTGTGTGTGTGTGTGTGTGTGTGTGTTACCCACACTCCTGATTCTGCTTCCCTTTGCCTTTAGATGTTTGTTTTATGTCCAATGCACTGTTTTCCTGGCATTTACTACAAGTGGTCAGAAAATAAGGAAAAGAATATGGACCTCATGAATCTGGTTAATAGCTGTTTTGAAATTTTGGGGCATTTGCTAAGAAGCTTGAGGTTTAGGAAAAATGTACAGGTCTTTCTTTTCTCCTTAATGGACTATCTACTTCACTATTTCACTCCATATATGCTCTAAAGTGATGAATACAAAAGCAATGTAAGAAAAATAACACATGGGAAGAAGGAAACTAAGGTAGCAATTTTTGAATTCCAGGAGAGGAAAATAAGTTTGAAGAAGACAGCATAAAGGGTAGGCCAAGAAAGAACAGCAAGAAAAATCAGGAACAAATAAAGCTTCCTTTCTGACTACGCTCTTCTTTCTCCTTCCTTTCTTTCTGTAACTGGGACCTCTGAATTCAAGTCTGAACAAAGCTATCTCTGAAAGGAAGTTTCTCCCTCATCTAGCCATTGAACATGGTATAAACCATGCGGTCCTCTTCTATTAACAATCCATTTTACACACTGAAAGCACAGTACTTTTCCTGACTATGCTACACACACACACACACACACACACAGGAGTCCAAGCACCTGATATTCAAGAATTTCTATTACAATTAGGCTCCAATCAACCTTCATTCTCCAGGAAGTCCGTTCTGCTCACTGACTACCCTACACATCTGGTGTTTATCCTGTTTACATGGTTCCTCCAGTCTTACAATTCCTTTCCCATCCTCCTCATTTCTGCATGCCTAAGTCCCACTTATCTTTCAGAACCCAGCTCAAGTGCCACTTTGTCCAATTCCAACAGTGAGCGGTAATTTTCCATGTTTTGAAGTCTTAATGTACAAAATCTGGTTCACTGCTAGAGAGCTTTACACTTCCTGCTTCATTCTGTAGTGATCTTTGAGTCAGTCTCTTGCCTACTATATTATGGACCATGAAAGGAAAATGACATATGGGATGTGTGCTGTTTCACTCTATCCTTGATGTGTTATTGCATAGTAGATACTTAGTAGGCAGTCATTAAAGAAAGGAAAAAAATAAGTGGAATGAATGTCTTGGAGACATTTCATTCTTTAAATATTTTAAAGTTGTTTATATTTCAATTAAGCATCTCATTTATAGGAAGAGATTTCAGAATTTTCCCTATTCCATTGTACATTTTTGCTAATTTTTCTATTCTTCTATACAGCAGGTGAGTCTAACCCATGTTGATGGTGTTACATTCAACAATTTTATTTGGTGCCTACTGTGGGTAGGGTCTATTCTGGGCCTAATGCTACTAAATAAAAAAGACAAGACTTGCTCTCAATGAGCTTATGTTATAGCTGAAAGTGGCTGAAATCACACTTATTAATATGTTACCAAAATAATAGCAGATAATGAGAAACTCTATGAATAAAATACAAGAGGATGATGTATAATTCCGGCGAGAGGCATACTTAATGTTTCTTTGGACTAGATTTCTGGAGAGAGCTTCTGGGAAGAAGTAGCATGTCAGTGTCAGCAGAGAGCTGATGAGAAGTACCCTGCTTTGCTCTGGAAGAGAGTCGTTACAGGTAAAGAGATCATCTTTGAGGATGGCCCCTAAGCAGGATAGGTTAGTTTGCTGAGACACAGAATGAAGGCAGGGGTTCAGCGCACTACAGGGAGAATGGTATGAGTGTGGCTTGTGGGTTAGACAGAGGGCCAGGTTAGGTGGGCAAGGTGTTTGGGTTTCATATTTTTTCCTATTTTTTTATTATGTTATGTTAATCACCATACATTACATCATTAGTTTTTGATGTAGTGTTCCATGATTCATTGTTTGCATATAACACCCAGTGCTCCATGCAGAACGTGCCCTCTTTAATACCCATCACCAGGCTAACGCATCCCCCCACCCCCCTCCCCTCTAGAACCCTCAGTTTGTTTCTCAGAGTCCATAGTCTCTCATGGTTTGACTCCCCCTCTAATTTCCTCCCCTTCATTTTTCCCTTCCTACTACCTTCTTTTTTTTTAACATATAATGTATTATTTGTTTCAGAGGTACAGGTCTGTGGTTCAACAGCCTTACACAATTCACAGCACTGGGTTTCATTTTTTTTTAAAGTGTAATGGATATTCAACAGATTGTCTCATGAATTGGAATGACATATATGAATTATACTTTTAGAAGGTTAGAGTTCCTGTTGTGTGAAGGATGTTACTGGAAAAGAGCAAAAGTGGAAGCTGGAAGACTCACTGGAAACTAGGTAAGAATTGGTGGTGACATGGCTTGCACCAGGACAGGGAGGGTGGAAATGGAGAGAAATGCCCAACTGAGGGTATGTTTGGGGGAAAGAACCAATAGGACCAGCTGAAAAAAAGATGTATGGGGACAGAGTGACTGAAATGAAGAACAAAATATGGATTCTTTCCTTAGTCTCCCACACACATAATCATGCATCTGTAGTAGTTCTAGTTACTAGCATTTGCCTAGCACTTTATAATTTGCCTACTACTTATTCCATAAGGCTTAGATTGTAAAATTGTAGAATGTCAAATTTGGATGATGCCACAACATTGACAAATTCTGACTCATGCTGTAAATCTCGTCTCTTGTCTTACCTTCTCTGGATACATCCCTCGACTCCATCCTCATGTAAGACTTAGGAAGACTCTTCTACACTATTTCTTACATATGCTTCCATAACAGCAACGAATTTTTATTTTTATTATATTTTATCATTATCTCCCATAGACTGAGCTCCCTGAAGGCAGAGGCTTTTTAAAAAAAAATCTCTAGAGGGGAGGAGGCTGGGGGGATGGGTTACCCTGGTGATGGGTATGAAAGAGGGCACGTACTGCATGGAGCACTGGGTGTTATGCACAAATAATGAATCATGGAACACTACATCAAAAACTAATGATGTAATGTATGGTGATTAACATAACATAATAAAAAAATGGGGGAAAAATAAATAAAAAATAAAAAATAAATCTTTGTAACTCTTATTACATAGTATTTGCAGAATGAGTGATGAGCACACAAATGAAAAAGTATTTGGTGCTTTCCCTTTACTTAAGCTATGGCAACTTGTCATTCTATCACTTCTTAATTATCTCTGGTAGTCATCTTAATACTTACAAAGGCAGCCTATTCCATTCAAATAGGTTTAAATATTGGGAAGTTTTGACATTAAGTTATAATATTCTTTCTTAAAATTTTCACCTTTGATTTCAGTTATCTCCACTCATTAAATGGATAAGGATATAAAGTTTAAAATGACTTTTATCACATTGTAGTGATAAATGAGTTACAAAAGTTTAATATAGAACATCCTTGCATTGTATAGGAAGTAGGACTGATATGAAATCCATCAACTTCCAGAACTCAACATTATATTTATAGAACTCTGACATTCAATTTGTAAGAAAGAGTATTATGAAGCATATATTAGAGTCCCAGAAGGAATAACTTATAACCTAACCTGACCTGGAAGTGGGCTGAGAAAAGGGGAAAAATATTACCATCAGCCGTCAATCTTCCCATTTTATAGAAGTTATCTAATTATCTTCAAATATCAAAAATATTACGTTTTAAATGTATACATACATATATATGTATTTTAAATTTATACTACTTAAAAGCAATTAAGCATTTCCCATCATAAACGAGTTCTGATTGAGAATTTTACAACCTACTATTCACATCTTTCCAGTCAGAATCTTTCTAGTAACAATACTTCTTTCTATACATGCAGAAAGCACTGATGAGCAAAGAAGGGCATACTATAGGCCCAGCATATTTGGGTTCAAAGGCAAAGCCCTATTAGTCCTGTGACTTTAAGAGACGATTCCTATTCTGATTGGAAATCTCCATTCTTCATCTCTGTAAAATGGAGATAACATTCTTTTCTCATGAGTTTATGATAAAGTTTAAATGAGAGAATTAACATAAATCTTGTAACATACAGACTTGCACAAACCACTCAACATTATGAAGTAGTTAATTATTACTATTATCTTATCAAATAATTAGCTACTCCAGGAAAGTCTGTCAGGAATTGTGAAGGAAGAATTCTTAAATGGGGCTGGAGCAGGCAGAGTCAAAAGTACATCAGGGGTCACATAATCCAAACAACTTGACTCTGTGATATAAGTATCTTTGATTGACAGTTAAAAAGCTTAAATATTGACTACTCTACCTTGAGGAGATTTACATTATCATTTATAAAATTATTCTTAATCTATAAAAGACTCCTAACAACTATTGCCTCCTATATAGACTAGGATGTGAAATTTTCTTATTAGATGGTTTATTTACAACTACCTTGTATTATTCATAATGATACAACTAATTGCTGACATTTAGAAGTCATTTACTCTGAACCTGGGTCCGTGCTAAAGTCTTTACAGGGGGTGGCCTTATTTAATCTTTAAAACACCTAAATAAAATGGATATTCTTACCCACCAGCTTTTTTGGGGTTATAAACTAAAATTTGGGGAAGACTGTTCACCATGTGGCAGGTACTGTTCCAAGCCCTGTATAAATATTAACTCACTTAATCTTCAAAATAGCCCTATGAGGCAAATTCTATTATCATCCCTATTTTACAGATTAGGAAATCAAGGCTCAGAGTCTTTAAATATTTTACCCAAAGTCATATGGCTAATAAATGACATTATCAAGATTCCAACCCAGGCAAACTGGCTCTTGGGGTCATCTTCTCAGCAACGCAAGATGTTGTTCCTGAACAAGGCAGAACCAACAGTCTTCACAGTCCATATTCTCAGCTACTTGGCTACATTATCTCAGTTTTATAATCTTCATTTTAAAAAGGACAAACAGAAACTCAGAGGCTGGACAATTTGGCAAGGACACACAGCTGATCCATGCTTGAACCTGTAAGCTGTGCTCCTTCCTCTTTTTTAATAGTAAGAGTTCGATCTTTCAAATGGAAACCACTAAATTTGTATCCACTGGATACTTTCTGACAAACAACCAAACAAGTGTGTGTTTCTTCCCAGAAGATGCTGGCCAACCTGGGAGATACAGTCCTTCTGCTTAGATTTGCACTTTCCTGTGAAATTCATTTGTGGTGATTTGAAATGACTGATGCCTCTACAGAATATATTTGAGATGCATGAGTGGGCTGAGTATGGCTTATTTAAAACTTTATGATTTTTTTCTTACATATTTGGAATGTGGATTATGATTTCGACATCTTAAATTCTCATTTGTCAGATAGGGACTCTGGAGTTAGAAAGAGCTGACTCCCATCTGATCCAAAGACAAAGGTTTTAAATGAATTGCTGCTACTAAAGGCAGAAAAGCAGACTTAAAAAAAAGAGCTGAAATGCAATAATTAGAAACTTGCTTTGCCGAGTACATAAAGCATCAGAAAAGCACTTACAATTTTCACCGAAGGAAAACAAATCCTTATAATTATTTCCTTTCCTTAAAAAACCTATACATTTAATAAATTTAATATGCTTTTAAGCTATAAAATATTGACGCTTACTTAATTATAGCAGGTCCTACTTCCTATTCAGAAAATTTCTTTCCCGTTATTGAACTGCCAACCTGCCGAAAGGGCAGACATTATTCTTCCCTAAGCATCTCCTCACAGAAAAGACAGTGAATAAAAATGGAGACAAAGCAGCAACTGACACATTTCTGATCAATTAAAACAAACGACACACTAGGCAAAATGTGCTATTTTTATAACTGTCTAGTAGAATGAATATTTTAAAATATAGCATATATTGGCATATTTTAATCCTTATAAAACAAATAGTTATAATGCAAAAACAAATTAATACATGAAGCACAAATATAATAATTATGTAGATTCTTATTTTGGCCTAGCAACTTACGCTTAGCTACAGGAAAGTAATATAAATTTTATGCTGGGAAAGCAATGCCTTATAAGCAACATTTAACAAACACAATGTGCCAGAATATATAGTAAACATAGGCATTACCCCTGTTATTCTTCTCAACTTTTTAGGTACTGTTATTACTATTTGACAACTGAAGAAAATGAGACGAAGAGACGTTAAGTAACTTGTTCAAAGTCACACAACTGGTAAGAGCCAGAGCAGGGCGTTCAATCCACGTGCGTCTGGTTCCAGAGCCTGCCCCTTTAACCGTCATGACATACTTTCTCCCAAGGGTGAAAACAAAAATATCTGTAAACCCTCTAAAACCGAGAATTATTTTAAAAGACTAAGAATAAAAATAGTAGTAGAAGTAGTAATAGTAATAGGCACAGGAGAGAGTCATGGCGTCTGGGTTTCACTTCACCTCGGAGCACAAGTAAGTTAACCTCTGAAGGCCTCAAGTTCTTACAAAGAAGGGATCAGAGGGCGGAAGGGGAGCGGGAAGAGGCCTAGGGCGTATTGGATACTTTTTTCTTAAAAAATGAAATCCTAGTTTTTTATCTTCAGAACGGAAGTGTTCCACAACGATGACGTAAATAAAACACAGCTCTAGTCACCGTCGTCGTGACGCGCGGAGTAGGAAGACCCGCAGAAGTTCACAACCGTGGGCGCGTAGCGGCCACCTTACCTGTAGATGAATGGAGCCACCGTGGCCGTGTTGGGGTGGCTGTGTTGCTGCTGCTGGGGGAGGTGGACAGCACCGTTCCCCGTGGCCTGCCCCCCGCCTGGTGCCACCAGCACAGCACAGGAGCCGGCGGGAGGGGCGTGGCTGGCTTCCCTTCCTTCCAAAGGAGCAGGGCAATTGGATGTGCTTGCTTTCTCAGTGCTCGTGGGCTTAGGTAAGGACTGGGAAGGGCTTCCCTTGGTAGTCCTGAATTTCTCCGACTCTTTGCTCATTGCACTGCCTGGTGAAACGGTCTGCTTTGCTGTGGGCACCTTCGAGCCCGGTTTTGGAATGCCACTGGAAGAGGGGATTAGGCTTTCTTTCTTGGCCGCTGCCGTCTTGCTACCCTTTGGGATCAAGCTTGCAATTTTAGAGGTCTTTTTCGGAGCTGTCTCTGTCACCTGATCCTTCTCGTCCTTGACTGGTTTTTCAGTGCAAACTTTATTTTTGTCCCTGTTCTTTTCCTCTTTTTCCTTTGGCTGTAGCAAAGACTTTTTATTGCTGAGATTTTTGCTTCCAGCTTTTGGAGGGGCTAATTTAGGGGACACTTTGGGACTGCTATTGGTTGAGCCACCACTATTCAGACCACTGTTAAAACCTTCCATCTCACCAGATTCAGAAAAGGCATCGTCATCCTTCCCCCCATCACTGGGCCCCAAGCTGGGAGACTGTGGGGGGCGTAAAGCAGTCCGCGCATTGACCAGCTTGAATTTTTCAAGCATGGATTTCTGTCCCGTGGAGGCTGTTTTGACCCCTTCTGAGACAGGGGGCTTCAGTCTGTCTGCAGGTGGTGTGGGGGAGGTGGCTGGGCTGGACTGCTTCACGGTCAGCATGGTGGAGGTGGCGCTGTGCTTGACATTCATGGACTTGCTCCGCCAGGGCTTGCTGGCGCTCGGAGAAGGGATGGCAGAGGCGGGGGGCTGCCCCACGGTGCCAGGGGGCTGCGTGTTACCATTGACACCTGAAGATGGCTGAGGTCCTTTGGAGGAATCTGGACATGAAGACAAAATAATAAAGAAGAGGTTGATGACATTTGCTCATGTATATCATACCCCTGAGTATTTCTAACCACAGACACAGTTAAGGATCTCTCCTGTGAGCTGAATGCAGCCATGCTATGTGGCATCAATCACTTCGGTGATGTGGTGGTTTTTATATCGTACATCAAAAGTTCAGGATCTGAGAGCCATTAATTTTGGAAAACAACTTTTCCTTTTTCCCTTCTAAAATTACTCTTACCTAAATGAACTTGGCTAGTCATAGATATCTAAAGACAAAACATCCTCCTTCCCTTAAGCAATTCTTCACATTTTTTCCAATTAATGCTGTAGCTCATAGCAGTAAATTGATTCTGCATAGCCTTATAAAAATATGTTGTATAAGAAATGTTGAGAAATTATTTTACCTTACAGGGAGACTAGCTTATTGTTATCTGATTAAAAGTGCTTATGAATCATGACTCAGCTCTTAGTTAATATTGTTTACTTTTATTTGTATAAAAAAGCATTGAAATTTAGGCTTATATGGGTCCGATAACCTACCAAGATACATATATATGTAGTTGTATATATTATATATACGTTATATATTTATATACAGTATATATGTATGTTTAGATATATTCATATTATATAAGCATCATACAATATATATATTATATAAATCCTTATAACAACCCTACAAGGTAGGTATTGATATTTTATCCCTATTTTACAGAAAAACTGCATAACTTGTTCAAGGTCACCCAGCCTGGATGTGAACAGAATTCAGAGCTGGTGCTCTTAACCAGCACACCTCTAGCCACCTGAGGTGAACAAACTTTAAATATTAATGGAAACTCAAGCTATTTTGGGGGGGGGCTATGGAAATAAGGCCTTGTCCTTTAAGGACTTTATAATGCACGTGTTTACTTACTTTCTGCTCAGAAATCTCATTATAGTACAAACTCTTCTATGACTGTTCTAACATTGATTAATGCCTGATTACAAGTCTCATTTTTAAGTATGAAAAACCAAATCAAAAAGAGATTTTATAACATGGCATAAAATAGAAAAAGCTTGGAGTTTAAAGACCTCAGGAAAAATGTTAATTAACATTGGGGAGCAATAGAATTCTGATCGTTTACTTTAAACCTCATCTACCGTAAAAGCCTCCTACTTTCATCTTTTTTCTTTGAGACATGAAATGATCAATGATTAAATTAGATATTTGCATCATTTAGTACTGCTAACAAACTAGACATTGATAAATAGATGCAGAGCTATTTTTGATGAAATGTCCAGTGGAAATATTTTATAAATAATACACTTTCCATAATGTTCAAGAATTGGAGCCCATTCAATTTCATTAAATATTCAGTCATTAAGCGTCTGCCTTCGGCTCAGGTCATGATCCCAGGGTCCTGGGATCGAGCCCCGCATCGGGCTCCCTGCTCTGCAGGAAGCCTGCTTCTCCCTCTCCCACTCCCCCTGCTTGTGTTCCCTCTCTCGCTGTGTCTCTCTCTGTCAAATAAATAAATAAAATCTTTAAAAAAAATTATTCACAACAATAAACTACAATGTTTTTATTTTTAAATGTTTTCTTCAAAATGCATGCAAAATGATATGTAATCAAGCCAATTAGTACCAAATACTACTCGACAATTTTTCATAAAGGGAAATTAATATGCAAAAAGAGAAAATAAGGAAATTAGAGACACAAAAGGTTAAATTACTTGTTGAATATTGGTGGGAGTTAAACTTTTTTAAAATAAGTGTGCCTAAAATGATATAAAAGATTTGTGAAATTTATGTTAATAAGAATAGACAAATGCATTTTATATTTAATAATTTTTTCTACCAAATTTTTATTTAAATTCCAGTTAGTTAACATAGAGTATAATATTTGTTTCAGGCATAGGATTTAGTGATTCATCACTTACATACAACAACCAGTGCTCATCACAAGTGCCCTCCTTAATATTTGTTTTAAAAATTGGTATACCAACATTAATTCTAATACTCTTTACTTTTCTACAATTCCATATTTCGGCTGGCAAAAGTTAATGTAAGACTGTACATACATACTCTACATTAAAATGTAATAGTTACTGAAAAGTCAAAATGCTTACATGGTATATATAAATTGTACAGCCTATGATGATAAATTGATGTTTTTCAGTACTCCTGTAAAGTCTGTAATTGTGTCCATTTCTAGAATATTTGTAGAAATCCATTAGGTTCGTACATAAACACTAAGGTGTTCTGAGAAACAGTAGAGTATTGACTAATTCAAGACAAACAAATCCAACAAGCTTCAAAGTATCCAATGTCTCAAATACATTCACTCTCTGTTAATGGATTTCAATCTTTTACTTCAATCTCTTTTAAGTACAGGTAATTCCAAATTTTTTTCACTTACACATTAAGATCCCTTCCAGAGACTGATAACATTTCATCATAATTTGAATCATTCTCAGCAGCAGAATGAGTATACTGACTACCTGCAGTTAGAAATGCCTACCAAGGGGCGCGTGGGTGGCTCAGTTGGTTAAGCGACTGCCTTCAGCTCAGGTCATGATCCTGGAGTCCCGGGATCGAGTCCCACATCGGGCTCCCTGCTCAGCAGGGAGTCTGCTTCTCCCTCTGACCCTCCCCCCTCTCACATGCTCTCTCTCTCTCTCATTCTCTCTCTCGCAAATAAATAAATAAAATCTTAAAAAAAAATGCTTACCAAATATTTCTTCAATATTTCCCATTTATTGGTAAGGTCTGAACTTTGACCTCACTTCCTCTGGAAACAACAACAACAACAACAACCAAAAACCAAAAAAAAAAACAAACCAAAAGCATTATCCCCACCCCCATTTCTGATCATCCCAGCACCAAATCTGGATTCGGTGGCTCTTTTGCATTTTCCCATAGCTTATTATTTCCTCTCTTATAACCATCGTAACTCCAGTGTAATTGCCTGTTTCCTACTCTACTGTACATTCCATTAAAGCAAAGACCATGCCTGTGATTATGTATAGAATGTCTGACATCCTAAGTGTTTAACTTAATAGAGGTTCTCAAACTTTAATGGGCACGTAAGTAACCTGGGGATCCTACTGACTACACACCACATCATGATGCAGCAGATCTGCTGTGGGCCCTGAGATTCTGCATTTCTAACAAGCTCCAGAGGATGACGATGCCTCTGGTCACAAACCATGTTTCGAGCAACAAAGGTTGAATGGACTCAGAAAACACGGCAATTGCTGACATTATCAGCTCTCAAGAATGTTTCTTTTTTTTTAAGATTTTATTTTATTTATTTGACAGACAGAGAGAATGGGAGAGAAGGAACACAAGCAGGGGGAGTCGGAGAGAGAGAAGCATGCCTCCCGCCGAGCAGGGAGCCCGACGTGGGGCTCCATCCCAAGGACCCTGGGCTCATGACCTGAGCCGAAGGCAGCCACTTAACCAACTGAACCACCCAGGCGCCCCTAAAGAATGTGTCCAATGACAGTACCCGATGGGGTTGAATTTGTTAAATGTTCCCTAGCTGTGCAGCATGACTATTCTTTGCGCTTTGAACTTCCAGAACAATGGCCAGTTCCATATTCACTTGATGCTTGACAATTTGTTACAAGGGATACTGCAAACAAAAGAAGCCCATCAGGTTTTCCTGATGGCCACATATTGAGTGTGGATCTTCTGTGTATCTGCAACTGGGTTAAGAAGTCTGGAGAGTCCCATCCCTGCATGCCTGGGAGCTTTGGTGGAAATGAGAGGAAAAGGTGGAAGGGAGTCTGTCAGGATGCTTCTTAAGTGTGCTACCATCAACTAGATAGACTGCTACAACAGTTCAAGTACAGAAGAGGAATTTCAACATCACTACTCTCAAAAATGAGACAGGAGGGACTCCAAATTTTGACATCCACATCCAAACCACAGTCACAGTCACAGAAACAGCTATAAAATCGTTCTCAGAGGAGTACACACATAGAAGCCACTTCTCGAAGCTCAGCTCTTGATCTGTCCCCAGCCTGTCTCTATATAGCAGCAGTGAGGTGCTTCAGGTCTCATTAAGAGGGCAAATCATAGTTGTTGTGCATCACGAAGGAACTGGAATCGTTAACAGTCTCCCTGGACTCCTCACAACCAAGGCTGCACAACAGCAGCTGCTGAAAAGGTAGTGGGTGCAGCTCCTTGGGAGTGGGTACTGCCACAAATTCTAGTCCCCCTGCGATTTCTGTGTGCAATATTCAGGAGCCCGGTCTCGCAGATATAGTTCTGAATGTTGATAACTCAGCTCCTGACTATGAATGAGTTGTTATGAGGTATGAGGAAATGACCCGATATCTAATGCACATATTTAAAGGCATCCTTGCAATGGCTCTGCCTTCAGCCCTGTCTTTTTTTTTTTTTTTTAATATTTTGTTTATTTATTTGACAGAGAGAGAGAGAGAGAGAGAGAGAGAACAAGCAGGGGGAACAGCAGAGGGAGAAGGAGAAACAGGCTCTCTGCCATGCAGGGAGCCCGATGTGGGGCTCGATCCCAGAACTCCAGGATCATGATCTGAGCCGAACCTGCCTTCTTGTCTCTAGCCCCTAAAGAGAAACTTTCTTCCACTCGCTCTCCTTTCCTTCCTCCTCTTCCTCCTCCTCCACATCCTCCATCATCAACTCCATTACAACCAAATATTATTTATCAACTGCTCACTTTTCCCCAAGCACTTTGATACACAGTATCACCCTGAAAGCTCTTCATACATGGGATCTCACTTAAACCCCTAATCGTCTGCAATATACTCATGATTTCTCTTGCCATAAATGGGAAAACTGAAGCTTAAAAAGCAAAAGTAACTTGTTCCAATCCACACATACAGTAAAACTTAGAAAAGAGAAAATCACAATTGGAGCTCAGGTTTTTCTGACTCCAAATTTTGGAGGCTTTTCACTCTTTTTTCTATATGTTCGCTTTTACCCAGAAATTCTGCTGGTGTGGTTCTAGAATGCCACATGTTTGTCACAGTAGTGAAGTTAAATGGGTAACTCCTTGAAGCATGGTATCCTTCTTCCTTGATGAGCAGAATACAAATGGGGAGGATGTGATAGGAGACCCTTTCTACTTAGTACATTATCTCCTATCTCCTTGGGCATCTTACCGGCACCATCCTTCTGAGTTGATGTAAGAATAGATTTTAATTCATGCTTAGAAAATATGTAAATCGAGAGAGTTTTTAGTTATCTCATCTTACAAAGAAAATAAATAAATAACATTGATGACCTGGAAAAAATGCCAATCCAGTTCTAGTAAAATGAATACACATTGACAAATATGGCGGTCACAACAGGTGTATGAAAAGTTTAGATAAGGACATTTCCCTGTGGAACATTAGCGCCATGTTGCCAACAGTGCTGTTAGCCTGAGAAAAGGACACAGGAACCATCCTCAACCTATTTACCTCTGCTTCCTTCCTGAATTGTAGGTTGCTTAAATGCAAGCAAACCAGCTTTAACTTACAAAGTAACAACAGAATAACAATATACAAGGTAACACAAAGTAACAAAAATGATGACAATAGCACCATTCATTTTAAAGTATTCACTGTGTAGCGGACATTTTACTCCCTGATATCTGGGATCCCTGGGAAATACAGGGCAACTTCAGTACCACAGGTCATTGTGAAACAAAGGAAATGATTTATAAATGTGACCATGGCAATTGATCACCTTAGACCCTCGTTTCACAATAACATGCCCAAAATACATTTGAACCCTTTAAAGGGTAAAAAAAAATTTAAATAATTAAAAAATGTAGCATTCAAATCCAAATATGTCTTATTACCAACTGGGCCCTTGTTCACCTGAGCACACTACCTTCCATGAATGAGTACTCATGCAATGTCTCAAACATCAAATTTAGAATGACTTAACAGAAACATGGAATGAGATTACAGGGACCCCAGAGGTGCTGTCCGTTTTGCTCATGCAATGTTACAGTGCCACTTTGTGGAGTACTGTGAAATTTAAGGAAACTTTCATTCGCCAGCCAGTTTTAGGAAAAACTATGTAATTTATGTACAGGCATGTATAACATGTGTACACCTCAAGATGTGAGCATTTATACATAAGCAAACAACATATATTCTCAAGTCCCTTTAATCATGTCACCTAATATATGTACCTAGTTATGTTACCTTGTGAAAATCCCTAAGATTAGCTTGTAATTTTCATTTCACATTTCATTTTAGGTTTATATAAGTCTCAAGGAAATAAAGCAAAAAGTCATGGTGGAACACGTAATCCAGCCACTAGTAAAGCAATATAATAAGTAAAACATATTTGCATTGCCTTGAAAAGAAAATAAAACAGTTTAGTTCTTTGATACCACAATAATTTCAGAGCAATTAACAAAAAAACAAAGTACTTAAGAATCAGATAGCTACATTTTAGCAGGCAAAATCCCATTACTAATACAACATTCACGTTAACCTTGTAGTTTTAAAATTTCAACTGCAATGTTGCCAAATTCTCAGTATCAATCCTATTCTACCTGTGTTGAGTGTAAGTGGAAGTGAACCCTTCCACAGCAGAAGACACTTTATTAGGATCTAGGAGAACAGAAAGGACATCTCTTTAGTAGATGTGTAGGTACAATGTAAGTATCACTTGGGAGAAACAATAAAAAGATGGCAAAATGCCCTCTGGCATGTTTCTTAGCAACATGAAAAACAACTCTCTGCTAATAAACTCTGTCAAGCAAAAACTGTTTACAGAGCATAGTTCAGTAACTGAATTCCAAATAAAGCTAAGGATATTTACATTCCTAATAATATGAAACTGTGTAGCTTTTTTTCATATTTAATACCCAGATCTTATACAAGAATGATTTCTTAAGATAATCTGCTTCAAGCATAGAAAGTATATATATAAATGAACAAGGGCACCGTTTTCACATGATCCCTAATTCCCAGGGAGTAGGTATTTAATTTTTCTTTAAAGCATACATCTTGTCTACAGTGTATGGGCAAATTGATAAATGCTGACGTCAGAACGTATTATTCATTGTCAGTATCTGAATGGCAGGTCACCAAGAGAAGAAATTTGGGACTCTCAGAAGAAATTCTTCTCTACAAACAGTGCTATCTTCATTTCACCATTTGTTCTGAAAAATCTGTTCCCACATTCCTTTTCAGCAGAAGGGTGCCACCCACTGCCTCTTGCTGTAACAACATTTCTTTTCCACCTTCTCTACAAAGGAGCATCTATGGCCATGTTCATGGACATTTTAATTCATTTGGAAAATGGTGAAATGAACACCCTATTTCTTGAATTGTATTATTATTAAAATGATATTAGATAGATCTTTTGAAGTGGCAGTTTGTGATTCTCTACTGATTTCCTTTCATAAGTCACACAATTTGCAAATAAGTTACTTACTGTTAACAATGCTATACAGGTGAAAAGCTGCTATGTTTGTTTTTTTTTTAAAGATTTTATTTATTTATTTGACAGAGAGAGACACAGAGACAGAGGGAACACAAGCAGGGGGAGTGGGAGAGGGAGAAGCAGGCTTCCCGCGGACCAGGGAGCCCCATGTGGGGCTTGATCCCAGGACCCTGGGATCATGACCTGAGCCGAAGGCAGATGGTTAATGACTGAGCCACCCAGGCACCCCACTGTGCTTTCAACAGTATGTTTTTAAACAGGAAAATGAAATTGTTTTAATTGTGAATAAATCTTTATTGTCTATTACAAATTCTAGAGATTCTTCAAGTGGTTCATATAACTCATCACCCAAGACTTGTTAAAGAAAGTAGAAAGTGTATTTCCACTTGGAAGCATTCAGGGAACACATTGCAGATAATTTGGTTAATCCCTCAAGTAAAATATCTTAATTTGTTAAATTTAAATGTTACACTTTCTAATAACTAAAAAAGGAGTAGCAATTAATTACTCAAGTTCCTACTTTCTGAATTCTGTCATTATAATACTGTGACCTTTGAAAACTCTTACTTAGTTTTCACCTTACTTGATCATATCAAGGATATATATGCAGACCAGTTTGTGACAGAGATCAGCTTGTCAGCAGAAGAAATTTTCTATTTTTATTTTTTTATTTTTTCTTTTTTTAAAGATTTTATTTATTTGATAGAGAGACAGCGAGAGAGGGGAACACAAGCAGGGGGAGTGGGAGAGGGAGAAGCAGGCCTCCCGCTGAGCGGGGAGTCCGACGCGGGGCTCGAGGCAGGGCTCGATCCCAGGACCCTGAGATCATGACGCGAGCCAAAGGCAGGCGCCCAACCAACTGAGCCACCCAGGCGCCCCAAAATTTTCTATTTTTATATAGATTGTGCTACCACTACAAATATCCATGTCAAAAAGATTAAATAAAACATTCTTATCCAAGAAGATATTCCCCTCTAATAGCCTAAAGAATAAATTATAAATTGTTTCGTATGTAATGTTTATCATTGTTTTGTTTGTTCTTACAATTTAAGATAACATTTTATTTTTTAAAAGATTTTATTTATTTATTTATTTTAGAGAGAGGGAGAGAGAGTGTGTGCACAAGTGGCAGAAGAGACAAAGGGAGAGGAGGAGAGAGAATCTCAAGCAGACTCCACCTTGAGTATTGTACCTGATGTGACGCTCGATCCCATGACCCTAAGATCATGACCTGAGCTGAAATCAAGAGCCAGATGCTTAACAACCTGAGCCACACAGGTGTCCCAAGATAATATTTTAGAAATATAAAATAGCATGACCAAATGATCAATTTAGAAATATTGATATTGGATGTATTGATAAAGTTGTAACTCCACATTAATAGAAAATGCCATGTAACAATCATATGATGCAATATATGCTTCAGTTCTTATTGGCAGTTTTCAGACATTTAATGCCTATATGGGACATATTATAAATATTTGTGACTGTGAGATCACACAGTTTAAATGCTTTTGAATTTTTAGTTATTTGGGAATTAAAAGTAAGGAAAACCCTGTATTTTGCTGTAGATGTGGACCTAAGGAAATCTGCTTTTCTGAATCAAAAACCTCATAATGTATGTCATCTGTCTCCACCTTGTGGTTATTGTAAATATTACTACTTCCTAATTTTGCTCATAAGAGAGGTTGAATGGCTACGGAAAAATAGAAATGCTTGTCTACCTTTAGATCCTTACTTTTAGACGCCAGAGATACAGAAAACCATGTCACATGACAGAAAATTTCAGATATATTATGATATCAAAATGTTAGATCATCTGAAGCATTTCTAAGTCTCTGTGCCAATGTTATTAGTAATTTCTTGCAAAAATATTACATAATTGTAGAATCATGTAGTTAAACTGGATACGTCCATTCAACACATCTGTATGTCTAAACACACTCTCCCTTAAACTTTCACAGCACATACAGACTCCCTATGACACTTTTTAGGAAAGTCACAAAACAACAAAGAAAGTTTTTCTGAGTAATTGTTTTCTCCCTTTCCCTCAGGAAAAGTGTAAGTGTCCAGTAAAATTTCTTAGGTTCCTAAATCAGAGGTTTTATATTTTAAAGACAAACCCCTAACTTCCAGTTATACATTATTTTCTTCTTTTTCCATTCCACTCAAGAACAGGGAATATTATAGGGATCAAGACACACTGCCTTGCTTTCAGGGATTTATGTTCTGTCCAATTTTGTTTTAATGCATGAGAAATTTTCACAAAAGTGCCAATTCATAAATTATCTGTCATTTCGTGTCTAAATTAGAGAAAGTTGTCAGATCATATCATCTGTATGAAACAATCTGAAATGATCTGATTTAAGCAAAAAAATTCCTACCTGGTTGAATTTGCCAGCTTTTCTACTAACTAAGCATGTTTGTTACTTTTGAACTTCATGTTTTGTTGCATGGAAAGTTAAATACTGTAAAGAGAAGTTAAAGTTCTATGGATTTGAAGGAACTAGCTCAAAAGCCAGCCACAGGCCTTAGTCCCTCACACAGTCACTCTGCCTACAACAGTATAGGTTCTTGATTTTCTCCTGGTTTAGATGTAAAATGCACCCTCTCTCACATGAACCCATGCTCCACAGTGCAATATATCAAGCGAGCCGTTCGTTAAAAGCACACTGTGCACAACACAAAGAATTGTGTGTCATCTAGTTGATATATAATTTGCCTTTCACACAGATTCCACTAAGTGTCCTTTCTTCCCAATGATTTTGTGATCTGATATTTCTATCCCATACTCTTCCAAGAAAATAAAGCAAACATGGATAACTTGTCTCTTTAGGGAAAACTAAGGTCGCATTATTTCTGTGTCCTGCTGCTCTCAAAGATTAAATATTCACCCTAATTATGTCTCAATGTTTGATGCCCAAAGCACTTATGGCATTTATGTCAACTGAAGCTAAATATTCAAATAAACCTAATATAGATTTATGATTTTAAAATAATTGTTCATAAAACATGAGCAGACAAAAGAAAATGCTATTTATATGCAACCAGGAGGAAATGTTTTGAGGAAACAGATTTTATACTTGGGTATATAATTAGCCACTTTAAAATAAATGAGTTTACTTCCTTAAAATGTTCTTCAGATAAAAAAAAGCCCTAAAGAAAGCTGGAATTCAGGAGGAGGAAGTTAGAAAACATGGAAACCACACTGATAACGACTCCATTCCAAAAGGCATTAACACTGCTAAAATATTGGACTTAGCATGTAATTTATAAGACCAATCAATCCGTTAGACTTGTGCCACAATGATGTAACAGGCAAACACTTACCTTTTTCATTGCCATTTGCATAATTTGGAGGCTTGTTTTTGTCGATGCTGTTAAAGCTCTGACTTCTCCTATTTAAATTAGAGGCTCCCTGGACCTTGCTGCAGCTGCCGGCAGCTGGTACCCTAGAGGGACCTGGAAGCCTGAAATAGTATAAGAAAAATTACATCAGTATTGTATATTACAAAAAGATAGGGGGTAGGAGGTTCTGACTGGGGAGGCCTTAATGGAAAAAGCACAATATATGATGTTCTAAAATCTATTTAGCAGAAAATGGTGGTTTCAGTGATAAATAGCTAAACACAAGGATTAAGACTCTTTAGAAAAATCTTGTTTCACTTTTCAATAAACATGCCCTCAAATGGTATCAGTAATGTAGAGCAATTAGAAATAAAGTAACCTTTCACTTAAAAAGTCATACTTACCACACCCCTGACGAATAGCACTTTGACTTAAAAATATTATACCAATTACATGAAAAGCAAGGGAAATAACACAAATGTAATATGTTCTCGGCGTATTAATCACCTATTTGCAGTTGTTGTTAAGTTGTTCTTTTCAATGTATGGGACATTTATTTTTCTTTTAGATAGTTGTTTCCTAAGTCAACTTGATAATAACAAGAAGAATAAAGTTACTGAACAAATTGCTAATAGCAAATGCTTAGTGCATAACTAAGGCAGTAAGCTACTCTCATTCAAACATGGTGCAGAGACCAAGGTCATGAGTTAATTTATATTTTACTGGTCTGCCTCAAAAAATTTCTTTTCTTTAATCGTTTTGCCAAAAGTAAGCACCTAGACTTTTAGCTGGTTGTCTTGCAAGTGTGGCCAGCTGACCACAGGGGTGCCATGACAAGAAAGGGTGCAGGTCTCAGAAGCAGAAAATCTCTGTTAGCAGAATGTCAATTAAAATACACCCACAGGGACAGTGACTTCAGCTAGTCTTTGGGGATGAAAGACAAGATAAGAGGAAATAATAGGCAGACTGTGTTAAAATTAGGGGAAGTTTGACATTAGGTTGTGATTTGCAGTTATTTCATGTGGACTAAAATTAAATACCCGTGTGGATCATTTATGTCACTGTTTAAGTAGTTTCTACCTTAAAATTTCAAGTATCAATTATTTCATGAATGGCGCCTACAATATACAATCGCTATATTTTGTTCTACACTATTAACATATTGTATATGTACAATACACAATCTGCATAGAACTAATATTGGCATTCTAAGTCATATTTAACAACATGATATTAAAGGATGTCAGCGTCTTGGCTACTATTTGCTGCCACCATGTGCATGTCACTGTGTACTGCTCTGATAATTTCTATTTTAAAAGAAAAAAAAACCTCCAGCCCTTATAAATGAAGCATGGAAATGTTTACTGTTCTCTATACTGAATTTTTAAAATGAAAGAGTGTTTATATCTGTTATATTGGTACCCAATATATCACAATTTCAAGATCAGTTGTTACTATTTTCGTATTTTGACTCACCTTCATAATTGATATATTATTTCTGTAGATTATTAGGAAATCAAACTCTTAAATACTATAGCTACTTTTTAAAATAGTAACAGGTATTGCAACAGGGAATGAACATCAGGAAAACACAAATACTGGCTTAAAAACACAAGTGCTAAGCTTTCTTGGAATAGTTAATAGTTTCAAAATGTTGACTATATTCTGGAGTTTGAATACATATGGCTAATAAACAGTTCCTTCAGCTATTTTGCTAATTAGAAGCTGTGCCATGTACAAGGTTGGAACCTTTTCCAAATGATCCCAGCATTTAACTTTTGCTTAAATAGATCTAGAGGGTATGTAAGTACAGCACAAAACCAAAGACACCAGGAATTTTGAGTACCAATGACTGCACTCTAAAGAAAGAACTCAATTAATTAATTTGGACAAATGCCCGAGTCATAATAAATCTAAGAACTATTCCTGAGGACACAACTACAGACTCAGAAAGTCCATCCCAAACTCACATGTACAAACAAATTTGTCACCAAAATTGCCCTGCTTGCAATAAAACCTGACCTGTTTCTAGAAAGCAATTAAATTGCATTTATTCTTTACTGTGACCCATGAAGCCAAGTGATCTTTAGTTCTCAGAAGAACAAATTAAAACAAATTAAAAAATCCATTTGGTCTTCTCATTACCCTAATTTGACAGACAGCCAGAGCTCCAGATCATTCATCAAAGTAATAAAAAGAGAAATGAGAATGAAGCCAACAAAAGTCAGAGAGAGAAATGTTCCATTAAATTAATGTGCTTAAAATATATTTTATATGCATGAGTCTTAGAAGTGGTAATAAAAACTGTACATGGCAGGTCACTGTATTTTGCACATTTGAATTTATATCATTTTTCCTACTTTTAATTAAATACCCTTTAAATTTTTCCCTCCCAAATCATTTTAATTACTATGGAAATGAACATAACTTAGAATACCAAGGCAAGAGGAAAAGCACATACCTCACATCAAGGCATCATAAGCCATTCTTCTGGTCAAACATTGCATAATACGATACGTTATCTGAGCAGTGATTAGGAAGCCACCACAGAGATACTTCCCCAGTGAGAGAGAGGGCAGATATAATTACATAATAATCAGGGGTTCCAAACACATTTGCTGTGGCTTCATTCAGCTGTACCATCATGCCTTCGGCAACTTAACATTTTTTAAAAAAAACATCAAACACTTTCAATATACATTTATCAATCAGTATTTTCCAAACAGGATATAACACAGTCATTTGCTATAACAGACTGTCTTTAAAATATGTATGTCAGAAAGAAGCAAAAATTTCAACTATTATAGATAAAGGAACAGTCCAGGTTAACTTGGTGACTTGGTGCTAACCTCCCCACAAAAAGCTGCCACTATTTCTCAATTCTGCTTCAAAATGTGCAATAATTAATGCATGCCCATCTCGAAAAACAATTACATTCTTGTCTTGTAACTCTCAGATTCTGTAACCTGGAAGGAATGGGGCCTTCCAAGTAATGTTTTCCTGGACTTTCTCTAAGCTTAGAAGCTAGACTTCAGCCCAGTCATAACAGTATATATAACAAAACTAAAACAGAAGAAGCCAAAACCCATTTAATGATCTAACACAGACATGCTCATCCCCAAGAATGCATATGGAAATCCACTTGGAAGAATTCAGTCTTCGAAACTTTCATCCAGAAGTATGTAATTTATGAAAAAAATTTAGAATGATAGGACAAAATATCACTGGGCAGTTACTTTATTATCACTAACAAGCAATAAATTAGAGATATTAACTGACCTAGTAGGCTTTTTTTGACTGGTTGCAATTCCACTGTGATTAGACTGAGTTGCATATCTGGCTGCCAGACTGTATGAGGAGAAACAGAGAAATTGAATTAAAGAGATTCTTTGAACATGGAAAGAAAGCACAACATTACAAGAAAACTATGAGTTAATGAAATGCAATTGGAACATGTATAAGCATGTATAAAGAATAAATTAATTAGAAAATTATGATAATGCAACATATATACCATGACCTTTGATTAATGAACACACTACAAAACGATGCAGTGCACCCCTTGGAATAAAGTATGCCATCACTTTAAAATTACGGCTGCATGATATTGTTCATATTATTTTAAGGAGGATTTCAGCTCATAAAGAAATTTGACCTTTGTAAATGACTAGGAAAACTTCAGGAAAGCTAAAGTTTAACTTTACATAATACAAAGAGCTCTTTCCCAAAAAGTTTAAAATGAACAGAAAGAGTATGAGAGTCATTATTTTCTTTGGTAAATGCTTCTAATTTGCTGCTTTAACTGGAATATTATTTCCAAAACCAAATGACTGAAATATCTGGTTTCTGATGAATGTATTGCTTGATCTCGAGTCCTAGATAGAATGTTTTAAGGAAGCAAACAATACAAGATGTTTTTCTAAAGAAAGATCTATATAAGTTAAATGGAATAAACTGGAGTTAAGTTCTCCAAAAACAAACTGCACAACTACTAATGACAGCTTCTGGGCATTCTTCAGTTATAATTCTTAACAAATTTTAAATCAAAATCTTTGATCAAAGACACAAAAGAAAGCATTATTTAAACTGAGTTCTAAAGAGCAGCGAATATTTTACAAACAAAAATGAAATTTTGCACTTAAAGTTAAACTAACTCCTGAATTACCTGAGTGTTCTGAAATTAGTGTTTTGAAGGATATGGTGAGACCCAATTAGACCTGAAACATGTTCACATATCCTGTGATGGTCATGGATTGATGCCCGAGTGGAGAACCACTTTTCAGGTGAATTGTGAGGGAGCACAAAGGCCCTTAAAAACCGCCCGGATAGAAAAGAATAAACCCTCATAACTAAGGAGCTTTTCAGAGCACTTATTTTTCACATTTGATATGTGATATATTATTCATTTGCCTATAATAAATTCTGTATCCTAACTACACTGGGGCAAGTGGCCCAACTACTTCAGTAACAATGATATCAGAGAGTAATATAAAAATAAAAACCAAAGTGTCTGGCTGAAATGAGATATTAATTTAAAATTTAAATTTAAAATATAAGCACCCAAAGTGAAGAAACTTTTTTTTGTGAACTTCTCAGTCTAGCTGTCAATTCAAAAGAAAAAAACCTACCTCAAGGTTCACTACTATGTCTGATCCCATACTCTCCAAATTGAACACAAATATTAGCTGGAGAGATGACAATGAAACAATGTACTTTCCTTCAGGGTACTGAAGCCATCTGATAGGGTTTTCTTCCATGATTTTAAAGAAGTACAATAATTTCTAGGATTGAAGTGAGGTGGGGGAAAGAAATCTAGAAAGGTCAACTGACTTGCTAAAATCGGTTTGGTTTTATGGCCCATGTGTGGTTTCTAGTTTATTATGAAAGAACAATACTCTACATGTTGCCTAGATTTTTGTACCAAGCCCTCACATTTTAATCCTTTGAAACTTGGCTTCTGTTCTGCATTGCTTGCACTAGTGAAACTGTTGTGTGAAGAACACAAGACTTTTATTTAATTCTCACCATACTCTAACATCTTTGTATCTGACCCATATTGCTCCCTCTGCCTTTGTGAATCTCTCTCTTTCACAGACGGTAATACCAGTGAGCTCACTTGATTTGCCCACCATCATTCTTGTCCATTTTCTCTTTCCTTCACTGAGTCCTTTCCCTCTATCAAGCTCTTAAAGGCATGATTTTTCATAGGTCCTCTTTCCTCAAACACTTGTATGCATTCTTTCACTTAGCAATTCATTTCTTTTCTTTTCTTTTGTTATGTTAATCACCATACATCATTAGTTTTTGATGTAGTGTTCCATGATTCATTGTTTGCGTATCATTCATTTCTTCCCTAAGACTTTAAGTAAAATCTACTATAAACTAGAATTAATGTGTGCACCACACTCCCAACCATCAATATCAACTGAGGAAAAGATGTCCCATTTCCATGATCTTCAAAATCATCACATTAAACACCATTTTCCCTCTTTTATCCCCAAGTCTTAATCAGATCCTTCCTCTAATTTCTTAATTTCTATTCACAGGATCATCATTTTCTTTAGTCCAATGGGCTTGAAACCTCGGTAGTTGACTCTTCTCTTTTTTCTTTTAATTATTGCAGATATGCAATCAATAGACTGTCACTCTGATTTAACCTCTACAAATCCATTTGCATTGTGTTCTCTTCCAATTTCCTTGTTTATTGCACTAACTCAAGCCCCCAGCGTGTCCCACAATGCCTCTGGCCCCTTTCATTTTTCTTAATCTTCTACTTCGCTCTGCCTCCACACTCAGTAGAAAACCACTATTTTTCCCCACGGTGCTTTTAATACCATATCCCACGTTTCAGATTTAGTAAGTTTAGTTTCAGTATAGTAACAGAGTAGGTGAGGCTGTATAGCTAATACAATTTATTGGTAAAACAGACACAAGGGACATGTAGACACAGCTCTGAGGCAAGACGGGGAAGATAAACAGAGTCAGAACACCAATAAACTAGGAATTTTCAAAATATCTCGATTGAGGATTGTGTTTTTTTTTTCTGGAAAATTGTCAAATGAGACTCCTTCTAGCTAATGGGTGGTAAAAATATCAGAAACAAAGCACAAAAGAAATAAATATTTTGAGACTCATTGTGGATTCTACCAAAAAGAAGTATCTGCTCATCTATCTGATAAAGTAAATACTAAGGGAATGCTTTTTAGTTCCCTAACATGGAAGACAAGAGGAGGAGACTAGGGACAGTCAAATGAATTTTTTAAAAATGAAACTCATCTGGTGTTCAGAACACAGAAATATCCAAATTACCATACCTTTCTAATCTACCTTCAGTGCAAATATGTGGAACTATAATATCCATTTATTATCAGGGAAGAAAGCTTCTCAAAGTAAACAGATCCTGAATTTTAACTTATCCATTTTTACCAATTGCCAGAAACTTGCCATTCAAAGTGTTGTTCAAAGACCAACAAAACTGGCATCACTTGGAACTTTTTAGAAATACTGAATCTTGGGTCTCATCCCAGAGAATCTGCATTTTAACAGGATTCTGATGCATAATAAAATTGAAAAAGCTGTGCTCTACAGAATACCCACAAATGTCCAACCTTGGAGGAAAAAACCTTGTAGTTTCTAAAGTCAAACAGCATAATCTAAACATCTCGAGTCAGGCCTCATCATCTATCCTGCAGCAGCTTTTGATACTTTTGATATCTACCTTCCAGAAATCATCACTTCACTTAGCTTTCCTAATGCAACAGCTACCTCTGCAGCTACTCCTACTTCCCAAGTAACAGTTGACTCACTCTCTCTGCCCCCTCAATTGTTGTACGGTTACCATGAATATTTTCAAAAATTGTAATCCTAGGCAACAGCTAATATACTCCTCTATTCTTCCTATCTCAGATCTACATTTTATACTCAATCTCAATCTTAAACTCAGTCTCTTTCCTAATAGCAGCTTGAGATCCCCTAAAAATTATACCCGGATCTATCAACAAGATCTCTCCCAGATATTCCAAAAAATGTTCAAAACAACTCATTCTCCTTCTTTCAAACCATCCTCTCTCTCTCTCTCTGACTTTGCTACGTAACTTGAGTGTCACTGTTTTCTCCACTGAACAATATGGAGTTGTCTTGATCATTACCTTTTGCTTTTTTTCCTACATGTCATCTCTCTCACAGACTCTAGTAATACTTCTTTACTAGTTTCTTTGTTATCAGTCCATTTTTATTCCCAGACAAATCAAATTATTCCTCTCATAGTCAAAAGAAGGAACTTTCCCAAAGAAGAATGAATGCCAACCACTTCCTTTGAAATTGCTGTTGACCTCCCCGGCTGTCCACAGGATAAAATCCAAGGCCTGTGATTTGGTTTACAGTACTTCAGTATGTCTCCTCAGACTCTTACAGCCTCATGCTCTCTGCATACCGCCACCCTGTGTTCACTGTCACCACACCTCTGCTCCTTGCATACAGCCTTTTGGCTCTTCCCATAAGGCTTCCTTCATCTGCAATACTAGTCCTTCTCTTCCCTACATTATAAAATCTTACTGCTAGTTCAAAATCCTGCTCAAATCTCACCTTCTTGTTGAAGCATTTCTCAAATTTCCCAGAGTTAATTTTGTCTTCCCCAGTCCACAGATCTTAATTCTTCTCTAATTATTAGGTTAATATGGGAATTTATCATGGTAAATGTCTATGTCCTGAGCAGACTGTTTTGTTTACTAGGACAGGAATTATGTATGTCCACTTTGCATTCTCAGTTCCTTTTACGGGGTTAGTATGGTTCAATAACTAAATAATTGATTGATATTTACTAAGTAGTATTATCAAACAAAGACATATTTCCATCTTTTAAGCAAGTGGGATAGTTTTAAGAAAGTACTTATCAGAAATATATTAAAGGAAGGAACAAAAAGACATTCATCTTCATTGTGTCCTTATTAAGTGACCTGCAGTTTACACTTATTTTCTCATGTATTCCTTATAATAGTCCTGCAAAGGCTACACTCTATTCCTGACTAGAAATATGAAACAAAGATTTTAAACATTAATTTATCTGTATACATTATACATATTAAAAATAACAGTAATAAAATTTGACATTTGGTCTGTTAGATTCTATATAGTTTGTGCTATGTTCTACTATCTTATATTATTTTCTTGCAAACTGATTACTAATTGCAATATTTTAATGTTTCTTTTTCTATTAATTCATTGCCCTGTGGATTTAATATCTCCAAGACGATGACATCATCATCATCATCATCATCATAATTTCAATACTGTTACAAAATAGCAACTTCCAGTACCAAACAAGTCTACTTCAAAAGATACTCTTTAGCGTTCAGATAGATAATTTCATTCAATGGATCACTTTATACAGAAATCTAGAATTGGCAATAAGACAATTTGGAAGTATCTAAGCAATTCTCCTCAAAAATCTTCCAAGTAAACACTATCTTTTGAATTTTTAAGCAACATTTAATCAGGGCTAGGAAATATGGCACAATAATTATAACCGGCTTCTCCCATGCCCATTTCACAGATGATTAATCAATCAATCAATCAATCAATCACAGAATTCTTTTTTTTTTAAAGATTTTATTTATTTATTTGAGAGAGTGAGAGAGAGAGAGAGAGAGCACATGAGAGGGGGGAGGGTCAGAGGGAGAAGCAGACTCCCTGCTGAACAGGGAGCCCGATGTGGGACTCGATCCCGGGACTCCAGGATCATGACCTGAGCCGAAGGCAGTCGCTTAACCAACTGAGCCACCCAGGCGCCCAATCACAGAATTCTTTTCTACTAAGCCCTGTGGTAGCTTCAAACTCCATGGCCAGGATTCAAGAAATCCTTATTAATCAAAAGAATTAGAATGAGAACAAAAACTTATTTAAATCTCTTCTTTATTGTCTCATCAAAATATTAAGATGTGAGTGGTTCTGTACAGGATTTTTGTAGAAAATTCTATTTCTATTATAATTATTCTAGCAGTGGACTCCCATGTAGAAGTAAAAATTATATAATCTTATTCTTTAGTTTTTATTCTTAAAAACCAAACTGGACCCAGACATAAAGCACACATGAATCATTAAAAATCACCAAAACATAAAAAAAAAATCACCAAAACATAATATCTCAGCCTCACACAATCTATCATTCTTTATCTCCATTAGCTACTTCCAAGTTTCTTCTTAAAAAATCTCAGTTGTGGGGGCACCTGGGTGGCTCAGTTGGTTAAGCGACTGCCTTCGGCTCAGGTCATGATCCTGGAGTCCCGGGATCCAGTCTCACATCGGGCTTCCTGCTCAGCAGGGAGTCTGCTTCTCCCTCTGACCCTCTTCCCTCTCATGCTCTCTATCTCTCATTCTCTCTCTCAAATAAATAAATAAAATCTTAAAAAAAAAACAAAACCTTTAAAAAAAATCTCAGTTGAAACCAGTTGATATTTGAATTGTCTCAATTTGTGTTTAATTATTATGATAATTAAAAACATTTTTTCTTATTTATTCATTCTACAAATATCCTTACAACACCTACTGTTTGCCCAGTCAAGAACCTGGAGAACCACAACAACTTGCTATGGAATTGGGCCTTGTCCTGATGCAGTAGGGAATACCAAAAGTTTTGACTGCAGAATAAATGATAAATTCTCAGATTAAAGAGATCCTCTCTTAGATATGTAGAGGAGGAACTGGGGGAGGAAGGAGGTAGGGACATTTAGTAAGACCAAATTTCCCATTTAGGAGACCAAAGGGAAATCACTGCTACAATTCAGGCAACATTTGATGAGGGTCTGCATGAAGACAGAAGTAGAGAAAATAGAAGTAAATGATTAATGAGGGAAATTATAATGGTAGCTGTAAGAACTGAAGAAGAGGGAAGAATTCTGGATGGCTCCTGGGTCTCTGGCTTGAGTTGCACAGGATAGTTACATAGATGAACAATAGGAAAAGGAGACTGAACATCCTTGGTATAGTATCTGATGAGAAAATATCAAGACTCGACTTCCAGATTATGTCACTAGTCATAGAGTGAATGAAGTAACAGGATGGATGGATAGTGGTGGATGGATATTCAGTAGTGCGTAAACCCACCTTTATAGTGGAGCTAAAGTAAAGATCATTTGGTGATCTTATTGTAACGCTTCTCTTATAAAGTACATAAACACCTTTGGCTGTTGAATGAATTAATAAATAAGAAATTGACTTCACGCCCCTAAGGTTTTCGAAGTGGCAGACAGATACAGGTATTGTAAAACTTGATTCAGTTTTGTGTTCTATTTATTCTAATAAGCACATATTTATTGATGTAATCAACAAATTAATCATTAAAGACTTTCATTGACTATATGTACTGGCACTGTGCTAGAAAAACTCAATTTGGAAAAATTAGATTTACACATGCATGGTTTATGTTTCACAGTGAAAAGTATAACCCTTAAAACCTTGTATATGAATTCAAACTCCTTTCTAAAAAGTGTAATTTGATATTTAATGGAAACTGAGTTTACTGCAAGCTTGAAAGAAGCAATATAAAAATATTAGGCAGGGGTGTAAAAGTGGTACATTAAAACTTTCTTTTCTATGCATTATTAAACTAAATTTTCAGTAGTAAAAATCTAGTATATTGGTTTGTAGCACATAATTTAGAGTTGGGCTGCTCTACCTGAATCCCAGCTTTGCTGTTGCTGTTCTCTGTCCCTGTTTCCTCACCTCTTAAATGAAGATGATAACTTTACCTACCTCAACGTTTTTATGGGGCTTAAGCTGTAAATCAACTAGAAGGGTGTCTGGCTTAAATAAGTGCTGAACAGTTAAAAAGAAAATTCAGAGGGATTCAGATGTACATTTGAGAGTCTCTGAATGAACTAACCCCCCACAGGAAGCTCTATAAATATACTGGTGAATTCAGTACAACATAACTTCCTACGTTTCTCAATCCCTATAATTCCTCTGCTCTCTTGTGCTCAGTCTTCCCAACACATCCATTGGTTCTCACCTATCACTTCTGAGGTTACTCTGTTCTTACTCTAAATCCCACAAGCATGGACCTCTCAGTACAGCAGCTGAGCTTTTAACTCTGGCTCAGTCTCTAGATTTATAATTACTTTGGGACCATGATTTATTGAAAGCAAAGATAATGAAGTCTCCTTCTCCCTCCAGCAACCCTGGATACTACTCGTTCCTCTTGTTTCCTGAACTCAACAGTATGAATCCCTATAGGTCCCAATAGGACATCTATGAAACACCTCTCCCAAAGCAGCATGAACAGGGTGAGACTTTCAGAACCTGTAATTCTCAACGCTGTACATAATCCAAAATACAGATTTTAATGAATGTTTTTGTTGTATAATATATTGTATAAAATGTATATATTTTTACATGCTTATAAAATATAGTATATTTACTTTAATATTTCAACCAGAGTTTTGTTTTAGATTTGTACTCTAGATTTTACAACTAATTTGAAAGACAAGGATAAAATGTCTCAAAAAATGAGTCATTCCTCAACAACAACAAAAACAATTTGGTGTTCTTTGGTATTCTTCTCGGAGAAGAATACCAAACAAGCTACCATAACTACGAATATATTGCAAAACAAACAAAAGGAACATTCTCTTGTTCGCTCACTTTATCCGTAAGTGTGGTTGCCAGACTTTTGCTCTGAGACATCCCTTGTAAAGCCCAGCTTTACATTTTTTCCTGAGTAATCTCTTCCACTTCTATTGTTTCAATCAAAAAAACAGGGTTAAACAATGTTCCCATGTCCATATCTCTGGCCCTGACCTCTCTCCGGGGCTCCAGAGCCACACACAAGACACCACCATTTAGAAGTCCCATTGCAATATCAAATTCATGAAGGCCAAAGGTGAACTTTTTTCTCTCCACCTCCTTCTTTTCATTTGTTTCCACTATTACATCATGTTTTTCTTACTGAAATATATCACTATCCAATGAGTCAAAAAAAAAAAATAAATAAAAACAAAACAAATGTAATGTTTTCTTTCACCCTTATCCCCAAACAGTTCCCAAGTCCATTTTCCTAGTCAGTACCTTATGCCTATTAACATTACACCATTCACTTTCCATCCATTTTAGCTGCAGTGCCCTTCCCTCTCCTCTCCCCAAAGCACATCTTTCCTCTACCCTGTCACCAAGGTTGTGTTCCTAAGTTATAAATGGCAACATTTTTCTTCTGCTAAAAAAATCTCCAAGACAATTGTCATTTATGTTCAATAAATGAGTCCCAGCTCCTAGACATAACATCCAAAGCCTCCATAACTTGACCTTGGCCTACTTCTCTAGTCTTATCTCTCATAATACCCTGTGGCAATTTAAACATAGAGCTATCAAAAATTTCTTAACACTCCTTTCATTAAGAGGTGAAATCTTTGTTCCACTCATACTCTCCTTGAATCTGGGTGGGCTTCTCATCCCATCAACCAGTAGGTCACCATGTAAGAAGGACAATGTTCTTGTGACTGCCATGTTGGAGAAACTTTGTGTAGTCGCTATGCCAGCTAAGCTGCCAGACACATTGAGGGAAAAAGTCACCATGTCAATGGATTCTCTAGCCATACATATTTTGCCTCCCAGAAGTTTGTGACACCTCAGCCGCTCCACCCTCCCCTGTAGAAGTCCCAAACACAGAAACAAGCCATTTCCAGCTGGGCCCTGTCTGACTCTGAGGCTCACAAAATCCATGAATAAAATCAAATGGTAACTGTTTTGCATAACTGTATCTGGGATATTTTTTTGAACCAGCAATGGATACTCAGAATGCACTTCTACTTACGCTTTTTCCTTGTCCAAATACTTAGAATTTCCTGAATATAAATGGCATTTAATTCATCAGTGCCCTCATCTGGGCTCTTTCCTCTAACTGCGGTCCCTGGGTAACTCTGTTGGATTAGTTAGCATACCTGATTGAACTATCTGTTTAAGTATCTATGTCTTCTATTACATTGTCAGCAATTTGAATGGTAAAAACATCACCATATCCCAACCAAACATCTAGCATAATTCTTGGCACACAGTGGGGGCTGGATCTTTATTTGTTGAAAGGTCACAGCTGAACTTTCAAATCACTGATGAAAAGAACACTGGGCTCTAATATAATATATGAAGAATCATTAGGAACAATATAGCCTTTCATTAAAATATTTCATTTCATTTCCATATGGTACTCATTGACTGCACAGTGACTGACTCATCAAAACATAAAAATGAGGCACAAAACAGTTATTCTTAAAGTGTATGTACTTAATACAAGTATAATTGAATAAACCATGTTTATCAGAACAAGATAGAATCTAAAGGCAATTTTTTGTTTATGTAGGTTCTTTTAACTCGTCATCTAATTTAAGAAATTGTAATAGAAAATCATTTAGAACACCCTTCATTCTTCCCTTGTCCATTTACCAGTAAGTGTTAGAGTCACACAAACATGTTATGAGTAGAAAACCCTACACAGAATCCCTCTACAGTCAGACATTTAGTGCTTTTGATTCCCAAAGAAAGAGCAAAACATGCTCAATCATAACATCGTATTCATCCTTTTAACAGCACTATTCTCAAGGAACCAAGGAGGAGTACAAAGAAATCACAAAATAGGAGGTAAAAAATTTCTTGGCGGGGCGCCTGGGTGGCTCAGATGGTTAAGCGTCTGCCTTCGGCTCAGGTCATGATCCCAGGGTCCTGGGATCGAGTCCCGCATCGGGCTCCCTGCTCCTTGGGAGCCTGCTTCTCCCTCTGCTTCTCTCTGTCTCTCTCCCCCTCTCTCTCTCCGTCTCTCATGAATAAATAAATATTTAAAAAAAATTTCTTGGCTATGTGGACAATTTATACATCTCAATTGTACTTTTATTGGTACCATGTTAAAAAGGTAGAAATTATCTCCTCCCAAATACACTGAAAATAGCTTGAGAGAAAATTAGGAAGAGGTTACCCAACACATACTATACTTAAGTATATGGGAGGAAAGTCTTAAAAGATGTTTAGACAAAATAACAAATACAACAAAGTAACAAGTTTTAAAGATAGTAAAGCACATCCACTAACATTTTAAGACTGAGATAGATTGAAATATATTTCCTTGTATATCCTATAATTGCTAAGAGTAGATATAAAATCATACATTCAGAATTAAGATCCAAAGAATTCTCTGAACCAAATTCTTCCTTGAATGTAAAGATTTTCCCCTTTGTAGGATCCTTGTGCCATGTTATAAAACGATAACTGGCATGCTAATAGCTCTAAGAAAGAGGGAGGTGTTCAACCACTTCTGCAAAAAAATCTTTTGCACCTCAAAACCAAATATGTTCCTTCAAAAATATTTAAGATATTTTGCAACAGCAATATGTGCATCAGAGTATGTGATAAAAATACTCTGTCCCTATACTTAAATTTTGCTGAGACTTCACTGAAAACAGTTATTGCCTAATCCATAAATGAGTCAGAAACTTAGCTTTCATCCACATGTGTTTCTTTTTAGTAGCTGGGTGGCTGAAATATCATCCTGATTATATGTGAGACAGGTTACTGTGATAACTTATCCCATTAGTGAAATATGGTATGTAAATATATTATAACCTCTGTGTTATCTTAAATTTCAACTGACAGTTAATAAGGCCACCTGCATGGTCTGTTTTTGTGGGATCTCAAAACAGTAACTAAAGAGGGAGATGCCTGCATAAGATATTACTGCATCAAAGTCTCATGCTCTTTTAGGAATGCAGAACTTCAAGATAAAGGGCAACTCAGGAAACCAGGCTCATATTTCTTTCACAATCCTACCATAAATGAAATTTTCTAACAATGCTTTTACTTACACATAGCTCAAAGCATTACACTGCTCCATGGATTTTTTTCAATTTACAATTTTCTGAGTAAAATTGTATCACAATAAATTGAGTGCTCCATTCCAAAAGATCATTTTACTGCAACCACCAAAATAAATACATACATACATACATACATACATACCACACCTGGACCCTGAATACCAGTAGACAAAGCTGTTTTGTTAAGCTAAAAATTTAAACAAGCTTTGGTAAAGACTATCCTGATTAGTGAAAAGTCTGAATTATTTAGTACTTCTAAAGACAAAAAGTGTTGTAGTAAGCACAAAATATGTTAACAACTATTTCTTAGTACACATGTTCCTGAAAATGGCCTTTAATTATTATACTTATAAAGTAATTATATAAATGCATGTCTATACAGTGTTTGAAGGTCTATGAAAAAATCCATTTTATAGAGTCCTTATAATTGGACTATTCTCAATTTATTGCAAAGCAAATGTAATCATCAATGCATTCAATTTTGTGTTAATAAGGAGTGGCTGGGGTCTCAAAACATCTCTGATGGTGAGCTTTGGCCTAGGGTCTGCCAGGAAGGGCAGGCTGATTTTGTTTACACATCTTTTCAGACTGAGAAGTCAATCAGAAAGGGACAGATTGTGGGGGTTGTCAGAAGTGGAAGCTCAGGAAATAGAATGCTAAGAAGCAAATGTTGACAGTGTGCTTTATGATGAAGAGAGACCCTAGACCAATGGTTAAAGTCTCCTAGGCGAGACTATCTCAGCTGCAGAAATGTTACAGGTCCCCAAAATCCAATTCTGTGCTCACCCTGTCATCCCCTGATTGTTATTTGGTTTTCTATGTAGCTCTGACCACAAGAAAATAGTTCAGTGGTCATACTGACATGATTATTATAGTTAATGTAACAGTTGCATTTTCTATTGTTAAGTCAGTAAGTGGAATGCAGTCTTTAGTGGAAAACAGATTAATATAAAGTAATTTCATATGGCATAAGATCAGAGGTATAAAAATCAAGTCTACATTGTCAGTGCTCTATTTGAGAAGAAAGTGCACCATCAATACTAAAAACTAAATAGAGCCCAACAATGTCTAGTGCTTGGGAGACAATATTCATAAAATGTATTAGTTTCCTGAGTCATTGTAATGATACACAAATCACATTTTCGTTGTTTTAAGAGCAAATTATGAAACACTGACTAACCATTGTTTACATAGACATTTATGTCAAAAAGCACAAGTCTTAACTTCTAAATTAGTAGTCAAATACTTTTAAAATGTATAATATATTCTCCCAACTCCATTAAAAAGATAGAGTATAATTACGATATTTTTATTTTCTACCTGGAGAAATTAGGTTCAGTTAATTGATTTTTATTTTTTTAAAGAAAAAAAGGAAGTTATCAGAACCAAAAATGATTCTGCCCATGCCTTCTGAGACAAATTCACGTTATTCTCTTTTTCCTAATGTGACGTCATTAACATGTTGAAAAGGGAATGATTAAGGTTCAAGTTCACAATAGCAAGAATAACAGGATAGAGGACAAGAGACATCAATAGACAAGAGACTTCAACAGACTTTGGAAAACTGAAAATAAATGGAGTAGAGTTAATGGAGAACACATAGGAAGAGAAGTTTCATCCTAGTGTACACATGGAGGAAGATTTCAGTCTAGAAGAATAAGGAGGGAAGCTGGACTAGGAAATTACAGATAAAATGAAAGAACTATAAAAAGGAGATTAATTAAGTATCCCTGTCAGTCACTACCAATGACCACTCTATGACCAGATATAAACAAACCAATTCATTAACCATCCAAACAAACAAGAAGCAATTTTAACCATAATAACTGAATAATCCCAGAAAAATGATGCTGGTATAGATGGGTTCCTCAATATACCTGGACTGAGCCCTCTAAAGCATCATTGAATGATTGCATTCAAACAAGTATCAACTTTCAATAGACATTCAAGAAAGGCCTTGAACAGGAAAGAATCACAGTAGATGTCCTGATTCTGCAGAACATATTTCTAATAGCCATTATATAAACACTCCATTGGTTTGAAAGCTTTTGGAATCAGTCCGTACAAAATAGAATATAAATCATATGAAGCTTAATTTTAAAAAAATGCAGATGACAGAAGTTGGAAATTGTTAGTAGACGGGGGGGAGGAGAAATAGAAATGCTAATAGCCATATTTTATAATACAGAATGCTAAGAGATGTTCTACAGTTGACTGAGAAAGAAACAAAGATGTCATTTCATTATATAAAGTTACAAAGTTAACCAATAAAAGAACTAAAAAGAGTGAAATTTAACTATGTTAGTAGCCCTCCTAGAAAGACCTGTCCATATACCACTGACCACCTCTAATTCCTCTCTCCCGTTTTCCAGTGAACAGATTCTAATCAAGTTACCACAGCAACTACTCCACTGGAGTAGCTTTCACCAAAGTCTCCAGTATGAAATCCATAAGTCAGACCTCAGTGAGCGCCCTACTTATGTGCAATATTTGATGCACTTAAGTCCTGAAGGTTGGCAGATAATGGTTAGAAACACAAACTCTGTAGCCAGATTGCCTGGATCAAATTTACAGATTAGTCACCAGGAAACTTCATGCAATCTAACTGGCATTTCCATTTCCAGTTTTTTTGTTTTGTTTTGTTTTGTTTTTAATTTGAAAACCAGGATTACTAATGATATCGACCTCGTAGGGTTGCTGTGAGGAATGAAAGAATATGTATATAAAGTACTTAGAATGGTGACTGAGGCTACATATAAATTATTATTGCTCTCCCCCTTCTCCTTAGAACTCTTCCTTCACTTGCTCTCCAGGCAAACAAGTTCTGGTTTTCTTCTGACTCCAAAGGCTGTCCTTTTTTGAGTTTCCTCTAGGAGTTCTTGCTATCACCCATTGTCTCAACACAGGTGGTCTCCTAACCCAAGTCCTCATCTTCTCCCCATCTATACACAGATTTTCGGTGACTTTATCATCGCTAGTCTTATAGTTTTTATTATTTCTATATGCTTGTATCTTGAGAATTTTTGTCTATAGCCTTCACCTGTCCCTTAAACTCCAGTCTTATAATTCCCATTGCCTTCTTAGTCTTTCCACTTGGATATACCTAGTAGACATCATAAAATTGACATGTCTATAAGTAAATATTTGACGTTCTCCACACCAAACCCGTTCTTCCCACATTCCTTCCCTTTTCAGTAAATGGAAACATCATCTTTCCAAGGAAGAGTCTCCTCTCAGTTTACCAATCCCACAGCAAGTCTGGCGGCTAATTCTACTGATATTGCCTTCAAAATATATTTTGAACTGACCTTTCTCTCTCCGCTTTCAGTATGGTACTCCAAGCTTTTCTCCATGACTCCTTGTTTTCACCTTTTCCCCACTACAATCTATTCCCAGCAGAGCAGCCAGAGTGACCCCTTGATTTTTTATACCTGTTTATGTTCCTCCTATGGTATATGGTAACTTCCCATCCCTCCTGGAGTAAAATCCAACATCCTTGTAATAGCAACAGGGTCATATTAGTGTCTCCCTGCTCTTGGTCTGAATTAATCCTACTCTTCTCCTGCCTCCTTCCCTCTGATCCATCCCAACTGTGGTATTTCCTCTTCTTAAAATAAACCAGACAGGCTCCACACTCAAGGTCTCAGCTCTTGTCTCCAACAGCCTGAAATTCTCTCCCACAAGATAACCACAACTGCTAATTCTCTCACCTCCTCTCCTCAAGATCATCAGACTGAGGACTTTCTCAGAACCCTATTTAAATTTGCAGGAATATGGCTTCTACACATTGTGTTTCCTTCTTTTCTGGTTTATTTTTCTCCACCATCAGCTGTCTAGTTAGTGATACATATTTTAATAGTTTATTGTCTCCCACCACTAGGATGTAAGCTTCAAGAGGGCAAGAATTCCTTAATCTCTTTTGTCCTCAACTATATCTCTAGTGCCTGGAAGAGTGCCTAGAACATACTAAGTGCTTAATCAATACTTGTTGAATACATTAATGGGGGATGGGAGAGATGGGGAGTGTGTGAACCAAAAGATAATGATCAAATTAATGAATAAAAACCAGAGGCAGAAGTATTTTATTTGGCTACATGGGAATAACTACTAAAGGAAATAACTAATACTACTAAAATAACTAAAGGGTTACCTCTGTGTACCTAGACCGGGCATGAAAAGGTCTGAGCATTAGGCTGTTATTTTTAATAATGAGGACATTATTATTTTGCATTACTTTTATATATTTAATAAAAGCTAGAAGTGGAATGGACAGAACTGATCAGAGAAAGAGAGAAGGAAGGGACCAGGGATGAGGCTGACTTGAGGTTTCTAACATGGGTCCATATATTTCATTATACATGTGATATGATCTTAAAGGGGGTTGAAGGTAAAGTGAAAGTAGCTGGGATGAGTATCTATTACATGCTAAGTGTTATGCTATGGGGGCACTTTATACATGAATTACTCTCTGAGGTCTTCTCAGTACCTTCTTGAGGAAGTTATCTCCATTCCAATAGTAGAGGTAAGAACACTGGTATTCAAACAGGTTAAAATCATTTGCCCAATGCCGCACCACTGGGAATTGGCAGGCAGATTTTAAATCCATGTCTGCCTGACTCTAAAATAACTAAGACTATATAGATGCTGCTTCATCTATAACAACAGAAGTATGAGTAGTTGTCAAGCTTTTTAAATGGTGAAATAAAAGCACAGAATATAAGCAAAGTGTGTATATTGTATATATATGCTTTTTTAATATTATGCCCTGTTGGTTTCCTAAATCAGGCAAAAATTGAAGGGTAATTTCTTTCCCTTCAATTATTTCTCTCTAGGAAAGAAAAAGTCCTGCTTTAAAAAAAAATCATAAATGTCTTTTGTGTTTTGTTTTGTTTAAAGTTTAATTGATTCACTGACTTTTTTGAAGAGCACACTATAGGCCACAACACAGAGCTGAGTTAAGAAACTAATTGAAGCCAGGTTCATAAGGGCTTAAATTACCAGAGCCTTCCTGTCATCTTAAATTAAACTTCCTTATATACTTTGCAAGATTTATAACCCCAGGCTGAAAAGCTATAAACCGTCCCAGTTTCTGAGCGAATCCCCCAGAAGGAAATGATGTTTCCTGGAAAAGAGAAAGGCAAATATCCTTAATGGGAAGAGGGTTCCAAGAGCAATGTGTGTGGCAGGGGTCACGGGAACCTTGGCAAGGGGCTGCAGAGGGAATGCACAAGTCATTCAAAGAACATGTGTCCACAGATTTTGCTATTTGACTTGCGAGTCCTAACTGAGCAAGTTCATCTAAACTGCAAGTGGACACATATTTGATTTTCTCCCACAAATGAAAAGCAGAAGAGCAAATGATCATCTGTGGAAATCATAATCTCCCAAATTCTCAAAATAGCTGTTATTATAGACTTATCGACATCACTGCCTTTCATGTTTCTATGCCCTACACAATTTCTTACTTGCCTCTACCTTTATAGTCAATTTCTTTTCATTTTTACATGTTTTCTTTTTATAAAACATAAAAATATTGATCATGCAACTCAATAATCACTATTTGTGAGTTGGTAAAATTCACTATTTAATAACAGGAAGGAAAGTTATTTAATAGTCTGGACAACAATTAAGCTAAAAGGTCTACATTTTAAGGAAAAACCTCTCTTCCATAAAGCTTTTAGGAAATAAAAATCATCTTTTACAAATACCGTCATGCTTACACCTCATATATAACTGAATGGTACATAAGAAAAATGAATTTTCATTATATAATTTTCTTCCACTATAATGATTTACCTGATATTCTCAGGAAATTATCCATTCATGACATGCATTCTGCTCATTGTTGGCTAGTCTCTCTGCCAGGCATTGTGTAAGATTTTGGTGAAATTAAACTTCCTGTTACCTTTGATGTCAACTAGAACTTTCATTGTCAAAACTCAACACATGGAAAAGTATGATTAGCAGAAATATCCTGAATGCTCAAACCATATTTACTGATCAAATAAATTTTGAGTTGGAAGATATAGCATTCATTTCTATTTTGTTTTCTAGAATAAGAAATAATACTTCCCCATCTCCTAGTTAATACTTAGAAAAAATAACTATGATTTCAACTCCTAAAAAAGATTTTTAGCACTTCATATTAAAATATTTTTCATATTTTCCCAGTTGGTTGAAGAAAGGGGCTTTAATCTATTATTTTTTTAAGTTTCTTTCTTCCTTCCTCCCTCCCTTTCCTCCTTCCTTCCTTCCTTCGTTTTAGAGGAAGAGAGTGTGCGTGTACACACACATGATGGGGGGGGTGCAGAGGGAGAGGAAGAAAGAAAATTTTAAGCAGGCTCCACACACAGCATGGAGCCCAACTAGAGGCTCAATCTCACAACCCTAAGATCATGGCCTGAGCTGAAACGAAGAGTCAGATGCTTAACTGACTGAGCCACCTTGCTGCCCTATCTACCATTTTCAAAATAAAAAGTAAAACCAGAAAAAATATGAGGAACTAGTTTTTATTTATATTAAGTAAATGCAAATAGGATGTTTTACATTATGTAACCCAGCAAGATCTTTAATCTTTACTCATGTGAAATCCTTCCAAAGATCATGGACAGAGAAAATTTAATTTTTTATGTTAAATATATTCAAATTTTTGAGAATTGAAGACTTGATTAATCAAATCTTTATCACTCCAGATACAACCAAGGATTCCCTGTGAAGGATTTAAGAAATTTAGAATCTGAGTTCCAGTTTTATTTTAATAAAGATACTACAAGTGGATAATTCCAGTAATAATAATAAGAATCTCCACTGTATACCATTTTGAAACTCACTGCAGTTCAATATCATGACCACCCCCAAATCAAGAACATATTTATTTTATTCTACAAATTTTATAAATACACACAATTTTCACTATGAATTACTTACAACTGTAACTATGCATCTTCCCACTTAAAATTGGAAGCAGTCTTAACACAGATTTGTTAATTCTTACATTATTTTTTTAAGAAGAAATTGTTGAAAACTGTGTGTAAGGTTCTGTGCTTATCCCTTTGGCTATACCAGTGATTAAAATATATCAAAAAAATAATAATAAAATAAAACATAAAAAAATACTGCTGTACTAATAATAGTGCCTACCTTTTACAGGGAAATGGCAATAATAAATAATGAATATAATAAACAAGTACATTGAAATTAAAGGTTGATTAAACTAAGAAAAAGAAAAAGTATGGCAAAGTACAGTGAGGAGTGGACATGGGCAGCCTATAGTGCTAAAATGGTGTTAGTCAAGGTAAGCGTCAGTGAGAAGGTAACATGTGAGCTGTAGACTTGAAGCAGGTAAGAGATTTAGCCAAGCAGCTAGCAGACAGAGTATTCCAAGCAAAGGAATCAGCAAGAGCGCACTTCCTAAGATGGGAGCAAGCCTGGGCTATCTGAGACCATTGCAAGGCTTTGAGCAGAGAGTGTCATGTGCCCAGTATGTTCAAAGTGTTTTATATTGTAGTGACTCCAGGGAACCTAAAAACAACCTCATGAGATGGATGCCATTTTTTATTATCTTTTAACAAATGAGAACACTGAAGCACCAAGAGGTCAGGCAAGTTGCCTGAGGCCCCACAATTAGGAAGTGGTGAAATTCAGATCCAAGTGCAGGCAGTTTGATTCCAGAGGCAAACTTTGAATAACTAGAATTCTAGTTAACACTGGAACAGGACACATACACTTACACACACACACACACACACACACACACACACACACGCAGGTATGTTCTCGTGTATATGCACCTACATACCCACAAACATATATACACAAGAGTGGAGAAAAAGCTGAGAAACCAGAAAAGGAGAGTTTGTTACCCACACTCTATTCCTCTTGATCCATGTTTTATTTTCTCTCTTGTGTACTTGTTAACCTTTAGGTCTAAGTGTCTGTTTAAATGAAAGATATTTCAAATGACTGAAAACATTTGGAGTTATTTGCAAAATAGCAAAACCAAGTTAGAAATTCTTAATGTATAAAATAAATATTGTGGGAATATATACAGTTACACCAATTTATTTTAAATAAAAAGAACAAAACAAAACGCTCATTGAACTGAAAACATTTGTCCTTAAAATTTTTTATGAGTTGACAGAGAAAAATATAAGAATATTTTCTGGCTAAATATCCAGAATAATATAGCAACCAGTCATTTAAGCTATTTACTTGGGAAGAGCTTTAGAATTAACAGAAAGTCTTCATAAATCATGATTTATGACTCACATCTCAAGCAAATGAAGATAAATGTGTCACTGGGTTATTTTTTTCTTTATTAATTATGTTGGTTTTACTATATAGACATAAAGTAAACATCCTTTCTTATGTATATTCTCACTATGGGCTTTTGAAAAATACTTAACATACATTGATTGTTGTATGTAAGTCCACATAAATTTTAATTCATAGGCTATTTCCCTACACCAAATCTATATAAATGGAAATAAGTACTAATGTTTGAAATATAATATTCTCCAAGATAGATAATAAATTCTGTTAAAATAAAGACAAGTAGCCCCTCTACATCAGGGTCATAACTACTATATTTAATACAGGAAGTACTCTACATTATCAATTCATTATCAGTCTACAAAGCAATTAAAAGTAATTAAATTTATCACAAGAAAAATTCCTTAAGAGTCTACCTCAGTCTTAAAGGACACTGGTGAAAAGAATACTTTTCAAAACCTTCCAATGAAGGTATAAGATTACCATGCCTACTACATAGGGCTTTATATTTTTAAATAAAATATTGTTCCATAACAGCCATGCACATCCAGCAAGAATGAGAAAAACAATCTCCCCAGAAGGGTCATAACCACTGAGAAATTCTGGGTAAGAAATTCCACATGGCAGATACAGAAATAGAATGAGGTAAAGTAAAGACAAATGATACTCTGTATCACTTCCGGAGTTAACATGTTTTGTACAATACCACTTAACTTCCTATGTTTTTTCAGCTACTATTCTTGCTTCTTGTCCATTCAAATAACTTAAACCAAATTTTAGGAAATATTATTTCTGGCAGTTTTCAAAATCTACATCTCTTTCTACCAACCATCTCCCCCAAATAATAAATAAATAATTACAAAATCTATTTCCTCCCCCCATTCTTAAAGAAATCCAAAGAACTTCCCCTGTAGAGAATTTTGTTTCACTTTGACTTCTGTACAATTTCACTTACGTCACAAAAAGCCAGGAAGAGCTTTAAGAACAAAAGCATATCTGCATTACTGAGTAATGAGAAACATCTTTTATCACTCCCTGAACTATGTAGTATACTCTATTTTTTTATAAAATTACAGTTTTTCTTTATTGACTTAATAATTCATTAGTGAGTCAAATCCACCAAAGCAAATAGAGTTTACATGGTCACACGGAGAAAAGAAGTATTGCTTAATATGAAGAAAGGGCTGCTTGACAGATGAAGGAAAAGGGGATTTCTGAACTGTTGAATATTGACAATACGTGGTGGGCGGGGAAGGTGGTATGTGAATGTAATTTGGAATTTTACTCTAACTTTGTGAGTCAATACTAAATACCAAAAACAAACTCAGGGTAAACTTAGTGTTACCAGGTTTCAGGTTTGCCTTATAAGATGGAAAAAGTTAAATATTTACATCTGTTTGATATGTATATATACTCTTAAAGATAATGAGTATTTGCATATTGGACATTCTCCCTCTGAAGGAAAAACAATCAGCTATTTACACAATAGAGCAAATGACCCAATATCCTGGTCATTGGTGAGGAACAAATGAGCAGCATGCATGAAACTTGTTAACTTCATTTCATTCTGTGATCATTTTCTGATGTGTCAACTTAGCTAGGTTTATTGGGTCCCATGTTCAATCAAACACTAATCTAGGTGCTGCTGAGAAAGTATTTTGTGGATGTGGTTAAAGTCCACAGCAGCTGACTTTAAGTAAGGGAGCTTATCCTAGATAATCTGGGTAGGTCTGATTCCCCACTTGAAAGGTCTTAAAGGCAAGATGAAGGCTTCCTTGAGAGAAGAAATTCTACCTGATTATAAAAGTTTTGGCTCATGCTGAGAGAGTTTCAGCCTGCCCTTCCTGCTGGGCTGGCTTTAGGATTTCAGACTTGCCTAGCAAGTCCCCAAGATCATGTAAACCAATTCTTCACAATAAATCTCTTAATCCCTTCCTGGTTCTGCTTCTCTGGTTGAACCCTGACTGATATAATTCCAAATTGGAAAACAGCACTAAGGGCAGAGGGAAGGAAGTTGCCATGATTTGTCAGCACCCCACCCCAGGCTGTGTCTACGATGCGCCAACAGACTCAAGTCAGATGAACACATACTCAATAGCACATTCTAAATAATCTGCAGAAGGAAACAATTGTGCCACGTCACTCACAAGAAAGACATTTCGCACACTTTGATACAAACCACAATCATCTTTAGAAACAAACACAAGTATTTCACCTTAAATTAATAAAGGCTGCTCATCCAACCAAAAGAAAAAGTGGTCTTAACTTCCATAACATGGGTCAAATTACATCATAACACTGATGCAACTACATAAATATGTTTTCCAATCTCACAAACAGTAAGTTGTTGAAAAAAAAAACACAACAATTTATATCCAGACAAGTTAATTTTACACACATGCCCTGCTTCCTGTCCTTACCTGGACTGCATATCTTGTTGGGTTTTGGCCTGACTGGCTTCTGCCTGAGGGGAGGCGTGGCTGACTCGCTGCTGAAGCTCCACCAGAGACTGGTAATACTGTTGTTGATGGTGTTGTTGCTGCTTGTAGCGAGACAAACTGAAAAACAGCCCTAGAATGGCTTTTAAGTTTCCATTTCTTATTTCTGTATCAAAGGGAAAATATAAAAACAGTAACATATGAAATGAATGCGGTTTTCCTTTTTATTTATGTATTTTTTTACAAATGCAATTCCAGTTGCCATTCTCTTAGACCAAATCTGTGAAGATAGAAATGCACCTCAAGTCTCACAGTCACAGATTCAAGCAAATCTGAATTTCTGAAGCGTGATAACATTTCCAAATAGCCTGGAGCTTCAGGGACAGAGTAATGGGAAAGAAGGTAGAACAAAAGTTGTTCGAGCAATGGTCTTTGCTGATCCTCAACTGCAATTTTGCCAGAGTTTGCTTCTTCCTGGAAATGGATGGGCTCTCTGTCCTGCACTAATCATTTGATTCAGCATTCTGCTTCCCTCACAAATACACAGCTGTTACCAACACAGTGATGGATATGAACTGGAGAAAGAAAGCCACTTAAATGTTGGTTGTCCTACATTATAAATAATGATGGTGTGGGTGCACCTTATAATGGCAACTGGATTTACAGTAGCCCTCCTAAATCACCTAGCAATCAATTTATTAAAATGTTTATATATTTATATATATGACTATATATGTAATCTCCCAAAAGTAGACATTATAAGTATTAATTTTTTAATGGTCCACTTTTTCTCTTGACTCATACTACATATTAATAAATTATAAAGATCAGCTTATTCATGACACCAATTGAATAAATGTAACTGTAAATCCTAGTTCTAGTACATGGAGCTCCTAAATTTTTCTAATACTGAATAAAAAGATAAACACCCAAAGTAAGCTACAATCTGAACCTCGTTTTCTTTTGCTTGTAGTTATAATATAAAATTCAGAGAAGAGATGGAAGTAAAGCTTGAAATAAGTCTATGAAACCTGTAATCATATTCTAAATAAAACATGCTGTTGACAATAAAAATACATCCTCCTGTGATGTCAAGGTTTTATGTCTCCTTTTTGTAGTTTAGGGACATTAACAAACTATTCTGATTTCTTGCTCTCTGATGGTTTATAGACATCACACAAAGTATGCAGTGGAATTACTCATTTAAAATGAGAATGAGATGTTTCACCACCTCCCCAAAACTTCTCACAGTTGCCATAATATAGAAGAGTTAGTCTGATTGATATGAGGCTACAGTAAGAAAGTATTAATGTTCTCATGTAAACCTAGATGATCTTAAAGGTTTTAAAAATTTCTTGTTTTCTTACTATGTATATTTTATTAATTTAGAAAACCATTTTGAGCATTCATATATTTTTAGAAGATAAATGAAAATCATTGGGTTTCTGTTACTAAAGGATGTCATAGGAGAAGACAGAGACATAAAATGAACAAATGGTAACATTTTTAACTTACTTTTAAGCACTGAAAAAGTAAAATATTTTCCTGGGGAATTTTATCAACTTTTATTCTAAGTTGCAGAACCATCAGTTAGGTTTGAACCTAAAGTTTTCGGCCCCCAAATGTGTAATTTCATATTACACAACATATCATATAAGTGTAAAAGACAAAGGAAATTTAAAACAAAAAATGAATACAGAAGAAAAATTGGGAAAACTCAAAAAATTCTACTAAATGTTCACAGTATTTCAGAAGCCACATAATTCCTCTTTTTCCAATGACAGCAAAATTTTTAAAACTTAGACCTGTCTAATATTTCTAGTACTTGCAGGGAGAAAGGCTATTCAGAGCAAATGACTACAGTAGAAATATTAACCAATCTAAATCGTCAAAGTATATACCAGTATCTAGCAGAATTTTAATATATAAATTAATATTCTAATAAAATGGTGGTTATTGCAGATCTCAAAGGACTTGCTATTTCATAATCTTAGCAACTAGATTTTGTTATAGTACTTGAAAAGTTTTCCTAAAAATAAATGTGAAAGAAAAAGATAAAAAAAAAAAAAAGACAGAACCAGTTCAGTCTTTTACCACTTTTCTGTATTTTAATTATAGTGATGATCTTTTAAATCTGTAATGACTTTAAAGCTTTTACATATGACAGCTATTAAATATTTTAACTGCTAATTATTTAAGAACTCATGATGACTTATTTAAACTTACCAAATATTTCAACCAGGACTACCAATTTGATGTGTTATTCATAAAATAATATTTGCAGATTAATTATACTATTTTTACCTGAATTTCATGTATCTATAATGCAGCATTATCTATGTATCCATCCATCCCTCTACTTAAGACTCTAAAAATACGATACATGGTGATAACATAAAAATGTTTTGTTAATCTCCCCTTTTCCCACACACTCAGTCATGAAAATATCCGTTTTGCCAAAATATGGAACATATATAAATAATTAAAGCATACATTAATAAGCATTGCATTTATGTTTCTACTATTTTTGGAAACCTGACTTCTTGTATTAAGAAGCTATGTCCTCCCACTTTACATTTCCTGCAATACAAAAACAATTTTTTCCCGCAAACTTGGGTGTTATTGGTGACAACTGTGCCTTTTCTTACCTTCAGCGGATAGACCTTGAACATTTACTCCTCTGGCTGCTAGAAAACTAAGGCAGACATCAACATTTTCAATCTGTAACATGAAAAGCAGTGAAAAAGCAACTTAGAGGGTTATTTTTAAATAAACAAATGAGCTAAAATGAAACCAGAGAGTAAGATAAAGAAAGAATGAATACTTTACATTCATTTCATACTAGAGATCTTTACCAGAGTTTAACTAGAATTATTTCGGCTAATTGCAGAACGAATATAAAGCTTGCCTTGTTCGGTTTGGTATTCACAAAAAATTCATCAAGGCCTGATCAAGAATGGCATTCTCACAGATTAGCAACCCACCTACTTAACATAAAACTGGATTCTGTGCTTCACAACTAAGTCTCGACGAAAGCATCCAGACAGGAGGAGGCTGTTGCTTATGCAAGTTGTAGAATGTTAGGATGCGGGTAATTGGGATTCAACCAGTAATATTTGGTCATTATGCCAGAGGGTTGATATAGCATGAAAGAAAGAAAGTGTATTTTCATCTTAAACCATAGCTAAGTCTTTACTTTAAAAATGTATTTGGACTTCAACAGTTATGCATTCCTCTAATTAAATTTAGGTATTGTCTTTATAATTTAAAATTGGGATGCCATGGTTTTAAAGTTATTTTTGATATGATTACCAGTTTGTAACCATTTAGAGTGATAGGTTAAAAACAAAAACCAAAAAACCCAAATGATTGATTTATGTTAACTCATAGGTTGATCTCAATATTGATTATGGTATTATACAGCAAAGTTAAACAGCTAAGACTTTTTTTTAAAGAATGTAGGAAACTAGAAAGTTCTAGTTCTTTATGAGTCATCTCCCTGGGTTGTTTTGGTATTCCATAAATCTTGAAATTCTACAGTAAATAGAAGATTTAAAGTTAATACTTGGCAAGGTATTATTTTCTGTCCTATTAAATTCTCATCCAAAGCTATGCATAAGGACATAGAAAGTTCTGCCAATGTCCCCTCTAGCTTAGCTTCACAGCAAGGTCAAAATGTCTCTTAAAGAAAATGAAAAGAAAAAAAGGGATTAAAAATCTGTCCTTATAAAATGGATCAACTATTTATATTCCTTTTTCAATGTAATTTTATGCAAAACTAAATTAATATTCGATGAGATGTTCTTTGCTTAAGAATGATTGCAGCTAAGGTATACACATTTGCTTTGAGAAAAAATGATTCTTATTGATTTATTTCAAAGTAAGTGTTACTAAAAAAAAAGTTAAGTTTTATTGAAATTATTCTACTGAAAAAATAAAACCCAAAAACAAAGATTGGAAGTCACTGATTACATGACCAAACAAATCTTATTTTGCCCATCAGCATCTAAATATCCAGTAAGGCTATGGTGCTGAAGTATATTTTAAATCCTTTCCTTTCTTTACATTTCACTTTGCTACCAGGAAATAAGACTGTATAAGGAAGGAAATAAGGGGGAAAGAAAAGAAATGGGAAAAACAGGATGTTCTACTGTATTCATCGAAAATGTCCTTTTAGGGGCACCTGGGTGGCTCAGTAGGTTAAGCATCTGCCTTTGGCTCAGGTTGTGATCTCAGGATCCTGGGATTGAGCCCTGCGTTGGGCACCCTGCTCAGCAGGGGAGTCTGCTTCTCCCTCTCCCTCTGCCCCTGCTTTTGTGCTTTCACTCACTCTCTCAAATAAATAAATAAAATCTTTAAAAAAATGTTCTTTTAAACTTTGTTTTAGGACCATTAAAAACAAGTAAAAGAAACACACCAAATAATTATTGTGATCTAATGCTAAGAGAATTGAATTGAATATTTTTAAATGTTTGTCTAATAGTCCTGATGCTGTTAATTTCCTATCAATTATATACTTTTCACAGAAAATAAGAAGATTCCCGGTCCAAACATATATAATTTACTGAAAAATATTCATGGGCTGTTACTTCCTAAATTTCAGTTACTTTTATTACACACAAACATATTAATTCACTATAAGACCTACAAAAGGTTAATAAATAGCACCTACAATAAGATTCTCAGATAATTTTTTTGGCTACCATTTAAACCATTTACAAAATAAACTGGCGTCTGGAGTGGGTATTAAAGACAAAACTCTCTCAGCATGCACCATAAATTAGAAAGGGAAAATAAAAGGGTCCTATAGAGTAGGGAAAAAAATACTGAAAATATACTCAACAATATTTGTTTATATATTCAGGTATGGGTTTTTTGAGACCAAGCCCCAGGAAGATAGGGACTACGTTTTGTTTACTCATGTAGCTTCAGCAACCTAAGAGGGTGCCTGGTATCTGATAGGTGCTCAGTGCACACTTAAGGAAGGATAGAGGTAAAAAGGAGTGGTGGCCAATCCATCCATATGGAAAGGAGTAGAGGGGTCAGGGAGAGACAGAGAGACAGACAGAGCAAGAGGGAGAGGGAGGAGGAGAGGGGCATAGAGTTAGAGAGAGAGAGAGAGAGTAGGGGGAGAAAGAAAGAGAGAGATCATTTGATTCAGAGCATATATGTTCAATTCTCTTGGGGATTTTTAAAAATATACTACTCTGCCTGACTCCAGACCAAAAAAAAAAAAAAAAAAAAAAAAAATCAGAACTGTGGGTTGGGGCTGAACTTCAGTTTGTTTTCAAATTTTAGCTCCCAGTGTCAGTCTACCTTCCTCTTTACAGATTAAGCAACTGACTTCCAGAGAAGATCTCATATAAAGATGAGCAAAAGAAGCCAACAAAGTATTATACTTTTTATCCCCAATTTCCATGAAATTCAAGATGTACAAAAGTAAACACTGAAAATAATAGCATAGTGATGAAGTTTGGAAGGGTATAGTCTGGAACATTGTATGGGGGGAAGAGGCCTGCTGGAAGTGTCCTTTGTTTTGATCTGAGTGTGACTACACAGGTATATACATATTAAAAAATCAATCAGCTACATACTTAAGATTGGAGTACTTTATATACTTTCTATGTTTGTTTTACTTCAATTCCTATTACTTTACACTCTTTTATGTGTGTTTTACTTCCATTAAAAATAAAAATAAAATGATCAGCCCCCTGTTTTATTGAAAATAAAGGCATACAAGGATAGAAGTACAGGAACTTGATGGGTGGCTGTTGGAAGTAATTAAATGAATGATGATGGTGTTTTAGACTATGCTGGTGGCAGTGAAGGTGATCCAGACTCTGGATAGAAGTTGAAGAAATCCAATGGGAAGATATGGCATATAAGAGAAGGTGAGGAGTTAAGGATGACCATGATACTATATAATTCATGCACTTTACATTTTATGCCTGTGATATTTTATATATATCCCCTCATAGCAGTGATCCAGAGAAATTCATTCTCAGTTCTGTGGGCACTACACTTCTCATATGGCTCAAGTAATAGTCACATCCATAGCTCATGGACAGTCACTCCCAGGACTTTTACTTGCCTACAATGACGTCATGCACAATTTGTTGGGTCTATTTGTGGCTTACATTTTATTAGTCTAGAGCACCCACTTTGCCTCTCTTTTCCTGTTAAACTTAAGCATGGCTACACAAAATATATAAAAATATTGACTTTGTAACAAAAATAAAACAAAGTTTCTAAGTTCTAAATCCAGCCAATCACATCCAGTTTTTAAGTTCTAAACCAGTCAATAACATCTACTCAGAACTTTGAAAATCTCTGGGTACACTGAGCCTTGAGGCTTTTGTATTCTATGAAAATATCTATTGTTATCACAATGGCTAAACAAAAAGACAGTTTTGCTCAAATACATATAAAAATGGACTGCTATGTGTGTTTTCCTTATCAAAGACACAAATTCAATAGAGGTTGGTTCATAGTTTTGGACCTCAGTAGTTCCTATTTGTATAATTAATATTAGTATTTTGGAGCACTACCATTTTAACTTTGTTTATGTCTTATAAAATCAAAGCCTTCAATTATTCATTCATCAAGCATTTATTAAATTTATTTTATGCGTGGAATTATGCTCAGAACTCCAGATATAAATTTCAAGACATAGCCATTATCCTCATATTTTCTAAAGAGCATTGACTCATTTCTAATATTTTCCACACTCCCATGAAAAATGAAAGGCATTTTCAAAACAGAAATTTTGTTGTCTAATTTCATAATTGTACTTTCATCCTGATCCTTATGAACTTGCTAAATAGAAGCATGTATATTGGTAAATCACAAATTGGGTTTCGGACAAGGAAAATAAGTGTTTTCATTATCTTCACTTATTAAAACTCAAGACAGTCATCATTGTATTTGTGCCTTCAAAGTTTTTTAAACCTGAAGGTCAATATACATTCTCAACATATTAAACATAGAGGATATACTGGAAATATTTGTATTTATTGATCTCATTGTTGAATAAACTATTCCAAAAATTGTAGAATTTTTATTTTTTAAAAGATTTTATTTATTTATTTGACAGAGAGAGAGACAGCGAGAGAGGGAACACAACAAGCAGGGGGAGTGGGAGAGGGAGAAGCAGGCTTCCTGCAGAGCAGGGAGCCCTATGTGGGGCTTGATCCCAGGACCCTGGGATCATGACCTGAGCCAAAGGCAGACGCTTAATGACTGAGCCACCCAGGTGCTCCCCAAAATTGTAGAATTTTTAATTAACATAGTTCTTTATTGAACTCATACCCTTTAAGTTGCATGTTTTATGACACCTAGCCTCTTAGTATTTTTACTACAAAACTGGTATAACCTATTTCGGAGAGTGTGACTAGAGGCATCTTTCACAGTATTAACGAAGTTATACCTTGTCTGTTCACATGTTTCTTTCACTTTTACTTATGGATACTTAAAGAAGACTATACTTAGGTCCTAAATATCCGGGTATGATTAATATGAACCTTATAGTTTGTGATTAAGTCTAAACCATGGCACCAACATTTAACAATGAACGATAAATTCATTCAGCAACTACTGTGTATTACATGCAAAGAGCTCTGCTAGACAGTGAAGGGATATAAAAAATGAATTATAAAGTCTTGGGCTTTGTGAGCTTATAAAATAGCTGGAGACAAAAAACACTGATAAATCACCATCACACAAGGCACAAGAGGATAAATTCTAGAAAAGATTTGTAAACAATACTTCATGGCCAGAGAGAGAATGGACTTACCAATTTTCACTACACATCTGGAAAAAGCATCAGAGGAGAATCATTTAAACTTGAAGGCTATGTCTGACTTTGATAAGGTAGACAAGTGTCAGAAGGAGGGCTGGGCGTGCCTGTCAGAGCAACCAAGAGCAAGATTGCTCATAAAGACGTTTGAGAATCGATCATCCTAGTCTTCACTTTCTGCAGTTATGTTTACAGAGCTGAATTTGACCTGGAATTGAAAAGCCTCTGTTGCCCCTTGGATTCTGAAACCACTGCAGTATAAAAAGTGAAATAAATGTAAACCAGGTAGCAGTTATATAATACTTTAAAGTCCGAGTTCTCTTTACAGATGCAATGCATCCTGGTCAGGGCATGCCTGACGTGCTAGATAATGAGGTTATGAATCATACATAGAGAATGTCTAGAAGAATATGAACCAAATTTAACTTTTGTTATCTCTATGGTCGATTCTCTTGTGACTCGTGCTATTTTTGACTAACTACATGTCCTATTTTTTCATTATAAATGTGTACTGGTAGTGACACTATATAAATTAATTAAATAAATGCGATTTCAACCAAAATAAAGAGGTAAAATCGCTCAGTTTGAGTGAACCCCCATCCTATCATAGAATTCAAATAGTAATATAACTTTTAGCCTAAGATTTTAATCAGATATACATTCATCTGGAGATCTTTAAAAATGCAGAGTATTTTTGCATTGATTAAAATTCTTAATTTTAGTTTTCCTTCACTCATTCAACAATTAGTTTAGTTGGTCATTGAACATGTCCAAGTCCTTAAAAATATATAGTTTTATAGGACAGAGAGATATTTTTAATGTAGTGCAAGAAATGTTATGGTCTGAGAAACACAGACTCCTGGAGGAGAAGCATGAAGAAGGGCCTATTTTGGACTAGAGGTCAAATAACTAGGAAATGAGAAAGTTTTTGGTGACTAAGACTTATCTAACAGTTACGAAGATATTTTCCTCTGAGGTTGCCATTACTATACTTTCTTAAAATAAGAAAGATGTTGATCAGAGAATTAAATTGACATGCTCAAGGTCACACAGAAAGAATATATTAAAACCAGAGCCTACATAATTTACCCCCACATTTTTCTCTTTCAAAGGAAGCTTGAGCTAGTCCCTGAAAGGTTGTGAAGAGTTCACCAAATAAGAGGATGTGAAGTAAGGTGAATCCATGGAAGGAGCACTATGTGAACTAGTCATGGTTGAGAAACATCCGAAGTTAAGGGACTGGCAAAGAATTCAGAATGTTGAAGGTGAATCTCACCTAAATCTTTCTTCACAACTTCATTGTTTATCAATGTGAAAAAAGGCTATTCTAAAAGCCGGTAACTTTCAATCAGTTTCAAGATCCACAGTGGAAGGTGAGATCCCCAGGAAGGATGCCAGGAACAAGAATCTTGAAATAGGGAGAATCTAGTGGCAGGAGATGAGGCCACAGAATCTGATAGACAGAGGCTGGCTGGGGAACATCCTTCAGGCCCTGGGAGGAGTCTGGGCTTGATCTCAAAGCCCAGGGAGCTGATGGTGTGTATTATGCAAAAGAAAGAAATGGTCAGTGTTGCTTAGAAGACATCTATTTTATATGACCACATAGTTCATACATAGATTTATAGACAGATAGTCTTAAAAGTTTCACACATTGATTTCTACTCATACTATCTGCAGCGCTCTATGATTTTTCAAAATTATGCTTTAGTGTATTTCATTTAACAAAGTCATTTCTAACACATTACCTTCACAACATAGTAGGTGAACAAGCTGCTTTTGGAAAAACCCTATACTACATGTCAAGAATGTAAGCAGGGAAAATGGTTGGGAAGCTACTTTTTCCTTCATTTCTCAACAACCTAGCACAGTGAGTTCATGCGGAGTTTTAAGCCCATATATTATTTACTCCAAATGTAAAACCCTTTCCATCTTCACCATCATCTCTAGTAAACTTTTATATATTTCTTCCATTCAATAGAAACTTAGAGATATAACATACTTTTTATAAATTTACACAATTAATAAATAGCAGAGCCAGAATTCAAATTCAACCCTGTCAGTCTCCAATGAACTTGCTCTCTGCCACACTAAGCTTTCTATCACTGTAATTTAGACATTCTGACAGACATTTTGAAGCTCTGAATCAACCTTTCTACATGACTGAAAGGCAGATAGGATACAGTGCCTGGCATAAAACAGGTGCTCAATAAATATTTGGTTGAAAGGAAAGGCGAAACTGTGTAGTAGGAAGGTAAAGACAGAAATAGTATGCAAAATCTACTTGTTCTATACATACTCTAAATCCACGAGATTGAAATGCTTCTAAATTAAATCTCAAATATCCAATGCACTTTTATACCCAGTATATTAACATAGAATGGCTGATGTGGCCATAAGCCAAAGAATACTGGCAGTCACCAGAAGCTACAACAGGTGAGGAACGGATTTCTCCCACCACCTCTGAAGGGAGCACAGAACTACGGATACTTTGACTTTGGTTTTGTGGTACTGATTTCAGACTTCTGGACTCCAGAACCATGCGAGACTAAATTTCTTTTGTTTTAAGCCACCAAGTGTGTGACAATCTTTCACAGCAGCCACAGGTAATGAATACAATATCTAGTCTATAAAGCGGTAGATATCACAACTCCAGCAAGGCTAAGAGTGAGCTGGGATCTGTGAGCATGCAGATTTCCAGACCTTGCTCTCTGAGCTTCAATTTGTTAAGACTTTGGGGAGGAGGGGTAAAATATGCAATTTAATTTAGGTGCCTCATGTCATTGCAATGCTAAGCCACACTTCTCCCTTTTCCATCTCAAGTTACTTTGTGTTGTGGGATAGAGAGAGGGGGAGGAGATAGTAATTTTGTTTCACTGCAGTTTGTTTTTGTGCTGAGTTGATCTGTGGTTAGTTGCAAGGAGTCAGTTGATTAAGCAGGAGAGTATAATAATTAACAGTTTTGCAGCCATGTAAAACTGGATTTGCATTCTACTTATGCAATTTATACAATATAAGAAATCAAGAAAGTTTTTACTCCCTTGAAGCCTCAGCTTCCTTATCTATGAAAGAGGATTAAAAAATATTTTCCACAGTCAACACCCCAACATCTAATAGTAAAACTTACGAGTCTCAGAGACAAAGAGAAAATCCTAAAAGCAGCTCAGGACAAGAGATCTGTAACCTACAATGGTAGAAACATTAGATTGGCAACAACCCTATCCATAGAGACCTGGCAGACCAGAAAGGACTGGCATGATATATTCAGAGCACTCAATGAGAAAAATATGCAGCGAAGAATACTATATCAAGCTAGGCTGTCATTGAAAATAGGAGAGTAAAAAGCTTCCAGGACAAACAAAAACTAAAGGATCTGCAAATATGAAACCAGCCCCACAAGAAATATTGAAAGGAGTCCTCTAAGCAAAGAAAGAGCCTAAAAGTAACATAGACCAGAAAGGAACACAGACAATATACAGTAACAGTCACCTTATAAGCAATACAATGCCACTAAATTCATATCTTTCAATAGTTACCCTGAATGTAAATGGGCTAAATGACCCAATCAAAAGACACAGGGTATCAGATTGGATAAAAAAACCAAGACCCATCAATATGCTGTCTGCAAGAGACTCACTACAGACCCAAAGACACCTCCAGATTGAAAGTGAGGAGGTGGAAAAAATTTACCATGCTAATGGACACCAAAAGAAAGCTGGGGTGGCATTCCTTATATTAGACAAATTAGATTTTAAACCGAAGACTATAATAAGAGATGAGGAAGGACACTATATCCTACTTAAAGGGTCTATCCAACAAGAAGATCTAACAATTGTAAATATCTATGCCCCTAATGTGGGAGCAGCCAATTATATAAGCCAATTAATAACAAAAGCAAAGAAACACGTTGATAACAATACAACAGTACAATAACAGAAGCAAAGAAACGCATCGACAACAATACAGACAAACACATCGACCTTAACACCCCCTCACTGAAATGGACAGATCATCTAAGCAAAAGATCAACAAGGAAATAAAGACTTTAAATGACACACTGGACTAAATGGACTTCACAGATATATTCAGAACATTCCATCCGAAAGCAACAGAATACACATTCTTCTTTAGTGCCCATGGAACATTCTCCAGAATAGATCACATCCTAGGTCACAAATCGGGTCTCAACCGGTACCAAAAGATTAGGATCATTCCCTGAATATTTTCAGACCACAGTGCTTTGAAACTAGAACTCAATCACAAGAGGAAAGTCGGAAAGAACTCAAATACATGGAGGCTAAAGAGCATCCTACTAAAGAATGAATGGGTCAACCAGGAAATTAGAGAAGAATTAAAAAAAATTCATGGAAACAAATGAAAATGAAAACACAACTGTTCAAAATCTTTGGGATGCAGCAAAGGTGGTCCTAAGAGGAAAGTATATAGCAATACAAGCCTTTCTCAAGAAACAAGAAAGGTCTCAAATACACAACCTAACCCTACACCTAAAGGAGCTGGAGAAAGAACAGCAAACAAAGCCTAAACGCAGCAGGAGAAGAGAAATAATAAAGAGCAGAGCAGAAATCAATGAAATAGAAACCAAAAGAACAGTAGAACAGATCAACGAAACTAAGAGGTGGTTCTTTGAAAGAATTAATAAGATCAATAAACCCCTGGCCAGACTTATCAAGAAGAAAAATGACCCAAATAAATAAAATCATGACTGAGAGAGGAGATCACAACCAACACCAAAGAAATATAAACAATTACAAGAACATATTATGAGCAACTATATGCCAGCAAATTAGACAATCTGGAAGAAATGGATGCATTCCTAGAGATGTATCAACTACCAAAAGTGAACCAGGAAGAAATAGAAAACCTGAACAGACCTATAACCAATCAGGAAATTGAAGCAGTCATCAAAAATCTCCCAACAAACAAAAGCCCAGGGCCAGATGGCTTCCCAGGGGCATTCTACCAAACATTTAAAGAAGAAATCATACCTATTCTTCTGGAACGGTTCCAAAAAATAGAAATGGAAGGAAAACTTCCAAACTCATTTTATGAGGCCAGCACTACCTTGAACCTAAAACCAGATAAAGACCCCATCAAAAAGGAGAATTACAGACCATTATCTTTGATGAACATGGAGGCAAAAATTCTCACCAAAATACTAGCCAATAGGTTCCACAGTACATTAAGAGGATTATTCACCACGACCAAGTGGGATTTATCCCTGGGCTGCAAGGTTGGTTCAACATCCGTAAATCAATCAATGTGATACAATACTTTAATTAAAGAAAGAAGAACAAGAACCATATGATCCTCTCAATAGATGCAGAAAAAGCATTTGACAAGCATTTCTTGATCACAACTCTTCAGAGTATAGGGATAGAGGGTACATACCTCAATATCATAAAAGCCATCTATGAAAAACCCACAGCAAATATCATTCTCAATGAGGAAAAACAGAGCTTTCCCCTTAAGGTCAGGAATGTGGCAGGGATGTCCACTATCACTACTGCTATTCAACATAGTACTAGAAGTTCTAGCCACAGCAATCAGACAACAAAAAGAAATAAAAGGCATCCGGATCAGCAAAGAAGTCAAACTTTCACTCTTTGCAGATGATATGATACTTTATGTGGAAAACCCAAAAGACTCCACTCCAGAACTGCTAGAACTCATACAGGAATTCAGTAAAGTGGCAGGATATAAAAGCAATGCACAGAAATCAGTGGCATTTCTATACACCAACAACAAGACAGAAGAAAGAGATATTAAGCAGTCGATCCCATTCACAACTGCACCCAAAACCATAAGATACCTAGGAATAAATCTAACCAAAGAGACAAAGAATCTGTATTCAGAAAACTATAAAATACTCATGAAAGAAAGTGAGGAAGACAAAGAAATGGAAAAATGTTCCATGCTCATGTATTGGAAGAACAAATATTGTGAAGATGTCAATGCTACCTAGAGCAATCTACACATTCAATGCAATCCCTATCAAAATACCATCAACTTTTTTCAAAGAAATGGAACAAATAATCCTAAAATTTGTATGGAACCAGAAAAGAACTTGAATAGCCAGAGGAATGTTGAAAAAGAAAAGCAAAGCCAGTGGCATCAACATTCCAGACTTGAAGCTCTATTACAAAGCTGTGATCATCAAGACAGTATGGTACTGGCACAAAAGCAGACACATCGATCAATGGAACAGAATAGAGAGCCCAGAAATGGACCCTCAACTCTATGGTCAACTAATCTTCGACAAAGCAGGAAAGAATGTCCAATGGAAAAAGACAGTCTCTTCAACAAATGGTTTTGGGAAAATTGGATAGCCACTTGCAGAAGAATGAAATTGGAAAATTTCCTTACAGCACACACAAAAATAGACTCAAAATGGTTGAAAGACCTAAATGTGAGACAGGAGTCCGTCAAAATTCTAAAGGAGAACACAGGAGCAACCTCTTTGACCTCAGCCGCAGCAACTTCTTCCTAGAAACATCGCCAAAGGCAAGGGAAGCAAGGGCAAAAATGAACTATTGGGACTTCATCAAGATAAGAAGCTTTTGCACAGCAAAGGAAACGTCAACAAAACCAAAAGACAACCGACAGAATGGAAGAAGATATTTTCAAATGACATATCAGATAAAGAGCAAGTATCCAAAATCTATAAAGAACTTACCAAACTCAACACCCAAGAAATGGGCAGAAGACATGAACAGACATTTTTCCAAAGAAGACATCCAAATGGCCAACAGACACATGAAAAAGTGCTCAACATCGCTCAGCATCAGGGAAATCCAAATCAAAACCTCAATGAGATACCACCTCACACCAGTCAGAATGGCTAAAATTAACAAGTCAAGAAACGACAGATGTTGGCAGGGATGCGGAGAAAGGGGAACCCTCCTATACTGTTGGTGGGAATGCAAGCTGGTGCAGCCACTCTGGAAAACAGTATGGAGGTTCCTCAAAAAGTTGAAAATAGAGCTACCCTATGACCCAGCAATTGCACTACTGGGTATTTACCCCAAAGATACAAATGTAGTGATCCAAAGGGGTACGTGCACCCCGATGTTCATAGCAGCAATGTCCACAATAGCCAAACTATGGAAAGAGCCAAGATGTCCATTGACAGATGAATGGATAAAGAAGAAGTGGTATATATACACAATGGAATATTATGCAGCCATCAAAAGGAATGAAATCTTGCCATTTGCAACGACGTGGATGGAACTGGAGGGTATTGTGCTGAGCAAAATAAGTCAGTCAGAGAAAGACATGTATCATATGACCTCACTGATATGAGGAATTCTTAATCTCAGGAAACAAACTGAGGGTTGCTGGAGTGGTGGGGGGCGGAAGGCATGAGGTGGCTGGGTGATACACATTGGGAACGGTATGTGCTATGGTGAGCACTGTGAATTGTGTAAGACTGTTGAATCACAGACCTGTACCTCTGAAACAAATAATACATTATATGTTAAAAAAAAAAAAAAAAGAAGAAGAAGATAGCAGGAAGGGAAGAATGAAGGGAGGGGAAATCGGAGGGGGAGACGAACCATGAGAGACGATGGACTCTGAGAAACAAACTGAGGGTTCTGTAGGGGAGGGGGGTGGGGGGATTGGTTAGCCTGGTGATGGGCAGATTAAAGAGGGCACGTACTGCATGGGCCACTGGGTATTTTACACAAACAATGAATCATGGAACACGACATCAAAAACTAATGATGTAATGTAAGGTGATTAACATAATATAATAAAAGAATAAAAGAAAAAAAAAGCAATTTGGTTTAGCCTCAAAGAGACATGAGACCCAATATTGGTTCTTCTATAGGCAGGCTCAGTGAGACCCTGTTCCTTTGCAGGTTTGCTGTGAAGCTAAACGAAAAATGCAAACAAATCATCCAGCACAGCACCAGATACACATGGCTGACATTCAATCATTAAAGTGGATCAATAAGTGAAGCTGATATTGTTGTTGAGTGATCTACAACTTGGGTTCTATGACATGATTTCACAATTATTATTTATGTTTGAAACGTGGCTAATACAAATCAAGTGGGCAATATGATTTTTCAAAGGCATTTCATGAATTTTTATCTGTGTCTATCTAGATGAATCAGTTTAACTCAATTTACATTAAAATCATTTAAATATAGTGTCATAAAGTAACTAGCCTAGGCATTTCTCCTGATATTCCAAATAATTTATCTCATCCAAGATAAACTTTTCAAATGATTATACTGAGATCAAATGAACAAGATTCTATTTCCTTTTTCTCTTTTTATAGAAGTAATTTTTATAACATTATTTGTCATAGGTTTTTAAGCTAAGAATATCATAGTTCTTATTTAAAATGGCCTCATATATTAGTATATTATTTGCCAAACTATGGTTTTGAAAAGTGTTCTGTTATATATTTTATCATTGATTATTATATGTGGTCATTTTCTACAAAATTTCAAGAAAGAGGTTGAACAATATGGAGCAGTAAGTCCTTTTAAAAGAGATTAGATTATTGAGGGTAATAAAAACTAAATTTATGAAAGGATTGTTACAAAATATGCTTTCTAATAATAGGTATGACTGTACTTTGTGTTTACTGGGATATGACTTAGTGGTGGGAAACAATTTACAGCAATTAAGTTCAGAATATCAGGATAAAAAAATATATATCAGGATAGGGGCACCTGGGTGGCTCAGTCAGCTAAGCATCCAACTCTTGATTTTGGCTCAGCTTGTGAACTCAGGGTCCTGATATCAGCCCTGTGAGGAGGCTGCGAGCTGGCTTCGGTGCTCAGTGGGGAGTCTGCTGGAGATTCTCTCTTTTCCTCTCCCCCTTCCCCCTGCTCATGCTCCCCCTCGCTCTCTCTTTCTCTCTAAAATAAATAAATCTTTAAAAAAATCAGGATAAAGAACATGCTACAAGTTTAAGAAAGTGGTTGATACTCCAATATATAGTTGAAATATTAACTATGGTTCACAATGGTTTTTATACATGCATATATAAAGCTTACTAATTTTCCTCAAATAAAAGAAAAAATACATATATACGCTCTCCAAAAAGAAAGAAAAAAATTACACAGAATTTGGAATCCAATTCAAAATTAGTTACTTCATTTCAATTTCTATCTGTCCTACTAATGGCATGAACCAGTATTTGATACTCATGAGAACATTTAAACTATTTATTCTATAATATAATGTAGAAAAGCATTCTTGTATTTTCAACATTTATTTAATTTCTTAATGGCAGACCAGACAACTCCAATAAAAATATGATTCCCCTGATATTATTGTTTTTCTTTGTAAATTGGACTTAATATATTTTAAGATCTTTTTCACCTTACTATAAAGATACTTTTATAAAGCTATAAAGAGTGAAAACCCAAGTATATCTCTAAGATAAAATCATGAACAGAAACCATGGTCTTTGGTGCTTTGTTAAATCAATCTAGCAGGTCAGAGTTCCACTGGTCTAATTTCCTCAATGCAGGAATGAGTAGAAACTGAGCATTCCCTGAATCTTTTTCCTGGGTCACACAGTCTGAATTAGAATTCCAGTGACCACTGTCCTTTCAACTTAACACACTTCCTTTCAGTGTCTCCATATCATTTCAATTACTTCATTTGAACTTTGCTAGTAATACAGAGCAACTTCTAGAGACAAATTCAGTTTTAAAAATCATCAGGGTGATATTCTAATAACAAGCATAAATTTCTTGATGTTAGTAGTTTATGCTTATTCTTCCGAAGTTTGACCTATATGAAAATAATGAAATTATGATGAAAACTACAAAGTAGAAATTTCCACTTAGCATTTCGTTCGAGATCAGAGCTATATTTGTAGTAAACCATTTGTCTTCATTAAGCTATCTTTTTCTAGCCATTCCAGAAGATGAACAGTTTCAAAAATGGCAGGGGATCATGTGAATGGACTCAGTTAGCAATATTCCACTCCTCTGAGTCAGAGTGCTAGAATCCTGCAGTGTGCCATTTATAAGATTTTATTAAACCTTTAAGAGCATTCCAATATTTTATCTCTTCCCTATTTGGTCAGAAACCTCACCTTCTGTCTTACCTAAATAGATCCTTTAAAAGAGAAGTAATTACAAGCAGTGGCTAAAAGAAAACTTTAAAGGACAGAATACTGATAAAAGCATAAAATACTTTTACTAGGAAGAACAGCTTCACTGTCCAGATAAGTGTAAAATTACTGAAATGAAATAAAGATGTTTATAAAATCCATAATGGTATTATTCTGGAAGTCACAACCCTGTGGGACTCAGAAATGGAGAATTAAGGGAGAATGAAACCAAATTTTCTACTTTTGAGGAATAAAAAAGGGCAAGAAGCATAAGTATTTCCCAAATCCTCCTATCAGCAAATTTTAAACAACGTGATATGTTAGAAAGAACTAAAAGGATTGAGCCATTACAGTGAGTACATGAGAGGAGCCAGCAAAAAGGAAGGACGAGCTGTGAACCACATTTGTCAGATCCTCCACGCTACGGTATGTTCAAAATCTTGGTTTCCTTCACATAAATAAATTTCCTAATCCCTCTATCCATTTGTGAAGATGCTTCAATGTAATGGTCTATTTTAAAATAAAAGAAAATTTGTTTTCCCAATAACTTTTCTTCCACATGTCTTACATTTTTGTCTAAGAACCTAGCACTTGTGCCTCTGCATTTCAAATACATGTTGGGCATTTTTCTGCTATTTTTAATCTGCTGGGCATTCTGGACATTCCTAGTATTTATAGTTTACTAATTTATTTCCTTGTGTAATCTCACCAAAGTGTGGCATGCAGCATATATTTTGAATTCTGAAACCACCCACCTAGAAATTACTCAACAGGTGCGATCCATATCAGTAACTTCATCTTTGGGTAAGGTTAAATATAGTGATGAATAAGTTCCTTCAAACTAAGTTCCATTTTTCAGGATGAGTTTAGTCTCAAGCTTATCAAGGAAAGATAACCATGACTTTGAGACTTAGAATAAATATGAATCAAATCTCAATAATTATGCTAATAAGTTGGTACAAGGGTAAGTTCATATTTCTCTTAAACATTTGTTCTTTGGCCCGTGTAATTTGAAAGATTTATTGTTAAATTTTCCTCACCTATTTTGAGATATCATAATTGAATTTTTCTTTATACTATAAAGTAATAGAGAGAATCCCATGGACAAAAAGCATATTATTATTCTCTAATACTCTGAAGTTATCTTATTGATGAATTCCTTCAATTTCTATTTAATCCATTTTCAGATACCCACATCTCACACAATCACTATCCCCTCGTGTCAGCAAAGGAAAATGTACCCCTTCTTTTCCAACATTAAATCTTCTACACAGACTTCAAATCTCTTCCTTTGCCACTTCCTTTAGGATTTAGCATCATCTCTTGCCTCCCCAATCTCCGGGGTCCTCCTCTCTCTCTACTTTCTCTGCCTATTTCCCCCCCTTCCAAAATCTCTCTTCACTCTTCCTCCCTCTCAAACTATATATATATTATTTTTCTCTTCAACAGGAAACTCCTAGAAAGATTATTCAAGACTCGGTGGATATGTGCACCTCTGTTACTCCATAACACATGGTTATCCTATAGAAGATGTTTGCATAAAGGTCATTAATGCCTGTCCAATTGCGAGAACCAACTTCTTTGTTCCAGCACACCAACTAGTAGGCTAAGTAGCATTTGACAACATCTACAACATTCTGCTCATCTTACTTTGACCCATCTCACTGGGTTAGTCCAAATACTCCAGTTTAAACTACCATAGCTATCCTAAGGATCCACACCACATATGTGGATCTACCCTCTTAAAGATGGGCTCACTCATCAATCTTTCCTTTTTTTGACTCTACACCTTTGCTCATCACTTATATATTGGTATTCCCCTATGTGAGAACCTCAAATTTCTTCCCTCCTGACTTTATACAGGCCTTCTGCTGAGATCTCATCCTTTTCCATGGCTTCACTCATTACCTATGTACCAGATATATTCTAATACCTTACTTGTCACCTTTAGGAACACATGCCTAATTGCCTGAAGTCACCTCCTACTTGATGTTCCAGTGGATAGGTCAAACACTTTCAAAACATGAATTTGTCACCCTCCCCCTTCTACATTTAGCCTGTTTTCTCCCTTTGTAATAATCATGTCTAACAGTAACTTACCAGGCCAAATATGTGGGACCATTTTACACTCCCTATATTCTTCAACTCCCACATCCAACTGGAGACTAACAAATATTCTACAATTCCCAGAAAGCACCTAGGGTGATTTTTTTTTTTTAATATTTACATCAGATCATGCCACAGTCCAGCTTTAAAAGTCTTCCAAACGCTCCCCAACCAATTTAGAATGACATACAAATTCCTTACTTTGGCCCTATGTGATCAGGCTTCCATCATCCCATCCAAACACCTCACTGTCCTCAAATCACAGGGGTCTTCTATCTGTTGCTGGAATGCACCAAGCTCACTCCTTTCACAGTACTTTTTCTTTTTGCCTCTGCAACACTGTTGGTATTATTTATTTCAATATTTGCCTCCCTGATCCTCAAATGTCCTTACATTTTGTAGCTCAGGTGCTCAGCAAATATTGGCTCAATATGAATTACCTGGTTGTTATTCATCAAAATATTTATTAATATATTATAGATTCATACCATGAGAGAATTTATGTTCTTAAAGGCTTAGAACAGTCTAATAAATGTTATCACATTTGAAATTTAAATAAAGACAATTTGTGACTAGAAACAGTAGCATACCTAGTTTTACCTTACCTTTTGTTATTAAACACAAACAGCAAGCAAAGATCACAAAGGATGAGACATACAAAAAAAATGTAGTGAAAGCAGTTCTGTGAGTAAGGATAGCACTCACTGTCTTGGTTGTTAAGCAATACAGAAAGAGGCAACATCCTGTTTGGAATAGATATACAAAATTCATCCTAGTCATGCTCTCTCATAATTCTCTTTCCTCTACTTTCTTGTCTCAGTTAAAATCTGGGATTTTTATTCATTAATAATATAGTATCAATCCCAGTTCTTAAGAATAGAAGCAAAAATAACTAAACCAAAAAAGCTACATTTTTGTCATATGTATTATTCTGAGTCAACACATGGAGGGCATGTCAATTTCAGATTCAAAATTCAACCACATCAGAAAAAATGAGATACATTTTTTTATGTAAAAAATGAGAGGATACAAGTCATTCTTTACTCAAAAGTCAATGAGATTCCAACTAATACTATTTGGCTGGAAAAACTACCTCTTTCATAGCATTTACATTTCTTAGGCTTTGGTTTTTCTGTGTTTTTTTTTTAATCAAAAGCAGAAATATTAACATAACATGTATACTAGATGTTACATGACATTTGGGGGCTAATAAGGAGTAGGAAGTAATAAAAAATTAACAGAGTCTAATACTCATGAGAATGTTTTCACAGATTTGTAGAATCTTTGGTACAGATGTTTCAGATAAATGTCTAGGGACTGAATTCCTATCCATAGTTATGAGCTTTGGAGAGGTTTTTTTTTTTTTTCCTTCTGTCATAAAGCCTTATCTTGGCTGTTTATTGGACTCTCTGTAATCAGAATCAAATTGGAATGGCAGCAGAGAAGATGTGTTTTAGTATCCAGCACTTCTTCATGACTGAAGTAATGAAAGCAAAACCAAGTGTTGAGTTTAAGAAACATAATATATGATATTCAGGGACTACAGAGCTCTTTAAGATAAAGTCCTAAAAATCTTTTAGCAGGTGTTAATTCATGAATGTGTCTTAACAAAGTTTGTAACAGCACTATTATGTATTTCCATATCAGTTTAGGTAGTAAAGAATGTCCATGATTATATGTCATTATCATATCCTAACTAGGGCTCATTCTACAGATGAAAAAGCTGGGACTCAGAGAGGTTACATCTCTTTTACAGTATCACACAGCTATTATTTTAGGAGGGTCTGAAGGCATTAGAACTACTTTCAGCAAAAGTGTAATTAATTTCCAGAGAGTCACACTTGTGCCCAGAATAATTAGATCAGAAATTTCCTTAAAATTGAAGTATTTAACAGAAAATTGTTTTTTATGGTGATTTTTTTCACAACAGTTACACAGAGTTTATGACGTTGTAATACTTCCTTAGAGCTTTTATTAATCACACGCACGTACACACACACACACACACACACACCCCAGATGTGCTAGTTAATCACTCTTTAAGAATACAGTCTTTATTATTTTGGATTTCAGTTTTCTGACCTTAAGTAAAGCAAGGCAGCACATCAAAAGAGTTCACTTTTTTTTCATTCTTCCAATCTCTGACAATTAAGAACACTCATCACATTCACTTAAAATGCCTATTCAGCGCTAAAAAGAGTTTTGAAGGAAGCCTCATCTTATGGATTTTGGTCATCACTCCTGATTATATCCACTGATATAACTTCAATGAAGGCATTTGTACTTCAGGTTGTCCTTAAAATTAAGTTGTGGCTATTTAATTAAGAGAGCAGTGAGTTCTTATCTCAGCAGTTTATCAATCTATTTTTTTTTATTACAAAACTTTAAGCTTTACCAGTTAGTAAAGGTAAAAAGAGGGCCCGGGAAGACACAGACCTCGAGATCAACAGCTTTCTGGAAAAGGCTATGAATCATATCTCTTGATCAGTCACTGCTCAGAAAACTTCCGGCAGCATGCCTTTGGAGCTATTTCCAAAAGTGCTGAAGAGTCCATGTGTTTACACAGGACTTTGTTAAGAACAAAGAAAATACCACTTATATATATTTTAAGATGCACATGGCAAGTTCTGTTCTTCAAACCAGTTGTTCAGACAAAAAGGCTCCACTTAAAATTGGAAATGGGATTTACTGCCAGCACAATCAGTGTTAAATTATTCAGACATCAAAACAACAGCAGAAAGTCAGGATCTGAGAAAACACCTGGAGATGTGTTATTCAGGAGTTACACATATTCCACTGTGCTGATACTCTCCCTTGTTCATAAATTGCACCCAAAGAAATACATATGAGAATGTGACCAAATGGTTTCTTAAGCAGGAAGGCAGGCAAAAGAAATTTCTAGTCCATTTCCAAATGTAGTTTAATCAAAAGTGAAGATAAGCATTATATTTTAGAATAAACATGATTCTTACCATCTGAGATTGACTCCTAGGACATCCATTGATATCTTCAACTTTTTCATTTGCTAAAGCCAAGAAATAAAATAAAAGAGAGAAAAAAAGAATGACATGCTTAAGCAATGACGTGAAACACAAAAGAAGGAGACTAAGAAAACAAAAAAACAAAAAACAAAAAACAAGCACAATGCTGCTGCTACATTCACTCTTGTCTCCCAAGCTGTGTACGAGGGGACACACTTGTTAGCCGCCAAGTCCGTATGCACAGATCAGGCCAAAAAAAAAAAAAAAAAAAGTGAGTGAGAAGGAAGTTGCTGCTAATTCTTTAGCCTGTGCCAAATGACTGCTGACATGAAACCTTTCACAATTGTCCCTGCTGGATCAGGATACAGTTTCAAGGAATCTCAGAGTGTATGAGTTGCTCTAGCTAATGAAATGCACACATGGGAGACATATGGTTTAATGAAGCGTTCATTTCTGACAATTCAGTGTATGTAAAGATCCAGTTCTAGCCATTTAAAAGTATAGCCAAACTGCTTTTTTCAAACATTCTCACATAAACATTTTTAATTAAAACATGGGAGAGCTACATGAATCTCAGAGACTCATGGACTGAGTTCCTATGCATTCAACTGAAATTGTGTTTGACCAAGGTGCGTGGGGGCAGAAACTTCCATGATTTTTCCCAGAGGGCAGGTCTTACCAATGATCTGGATGATTTCGGCTAGCAGGACTCCATCTGCAATGTCTTGCTGCAAATCCTTGATCAGCCGCTTGTGGCCCGATTTTGCTAGGTAGTGGTTGGCCCAGTCAGTATAAATCTGTTGAACAGAGGGAGAGAAGAAGTACGATGGTGTGAGAGAAAATAGAGACAATAAAAATGCTTAAGACAAATGTTGGATTCAAAGGGAAGCTATTCTGGATCACATTCCAGTCCAGTTTAAGAAGTCATAGCTCAAAAGGAAATAGTTGTAAAATAATTTTATACGGCTCTCTCTCCCACTTACCTCCTGTTTCAAGGAGGATGATTCACACTCTTTCAAAACCAGGGACTTGTCACTTGTGACACAGCACAACTCCCTTCCCGGATGACTACTGAGGAAACTCCTGTTTGCAAATCACTTGGGTTTTCACTCTTTCCCCCTGGTTCTGTCATCCTGAAAATAATTCTGCCTGTCCTTGTAAAAGGAAACCACCTGGACTGACTTATACAGGAACCTATTATAAACATTTCTGTTTCTCTGATACTTGATTAGATTTGTCATGTGAGATACTGTATGTGACAATATTTTGGCATCATTCTATGAAATAATTGCAAATGCCGAAGATATTTTATTTGGACTGTCATTTCCCATTTAAGCCTCTTGAAATGTGTTTATATAAGAAAATAGAGGAAGCAAATACAGTTATTACATAGAAATTACAACAGAGAATTGAGGAGTGGATTATAAGTCACAAGGTTGGCAATCTGTCATAAAGTAGAGGTGACTCTTCAATAGTAAATTAGGACATAAAGAAAAGCTGGGATTGTTAAAAATTTTCACAAAATAAAAACTACTAATGTTTCAAATGTTATGAGACACCTTCTAAGGTAATCTAATTATAAGGAAATAAATAAGCATTAAGATGGTTCAGTTTTATGGGTGGCTCCTATGAATATATTAGTAAGTTTATAACAAGGCAGACTATGATAGATGATGTAACAGAAGAACACAATATCTGAAATGACATTGGAGGAGAGGAACTGATTGAGAAATACACATACAAAAATGTGCTATAGAAGCACAGTGGAACCTGGACACAAGAAGTGAAGGGAAGGGTATTCTGGGTGGCTCAGTCGGTTAAGCCTCGGCCTCTTGGTTTCAGCTCAGGTCCTGATCTCTGGGTTGTGAGATAGAACCCCTCCTCAGGCTCTGAGCTCAGCAGGGAATCTGCTTGAAGATTCTCTTCCTCTGTCCCTCCCCCCACGTGCCTGCATGCCTGCAGGCTCTCTCTCTCTCAAATAAATAAATCTTAAATAAACAAACAAAAAAAGGAGTGAAGGGAAGGGCCTTCCCCACAGAGAGGACCAGATAAAGAAAGGCAGAATGGCAAAGGAAGCAAAGACACAGTTGGAAAATTTGTAATTAAGGTAGCAAGCCTGAAATTAGGACACATTAGACTGGAAAGGTAAATTATATCTTTTAGTCATAAGCACTGAATGCCAAGCAAATTATAAAAATTACTTTTTGCTGCTAACGAAACCAATGCATTTTTTTGTAAAAATGAAACAAAGTAAATCAGAAGTGTAGAAAGTAAGAAGTAAAAGTTTCCCCACAACTTGCAACCCCTACTCACTTTTGAATACTTTGATATGAATAATTCTAGAATTTTGTTCTATGCCTACACACTTCACCACATGACACCACATTACACACCTTCACATACATACACACACGATGGGATTTTTAACCATATATGGCTCAAATTTCACATATCATTCTCTGCTTCTCAACTTTTTACATAACGATATTTTAATAGCACTGCTATAAACATTTTACCTATATTTATCGCACTACTTTTGATGTTATGTTGTACATAATATCAATCCTCCTATTGAAAGATATTTAATTTGTTTAAATATGTTTCTAAAGCATCTAAAGTTGTAAGAGACATCCTTAAAATGTATCTTTGTACATTTACACCCTAGTATCTTTATAGAACCAAAACCTAAAAGTGGCACTGCGAATTTTTTTTAAAAGGATCCTAGGCACAAACATTCCAAAATACAACTGAGAAGTCAAAGAAAGTACTTCTTCAGTTTAGAAAATATAAAGTGGCATCTTAATGCAATGTGGTGGTGATTAAATTTCCTAAAAGACTATAAATAATTGGAAGCATCCAACTACATTAGAAAAATATATGCGATAACAGTATTATACCTCCTTTCCGTATGTTCATGATCCTCTTTATATCAAAGATATTAGTGTGAGAAAAGGTACTTGCATAACTGCTAAATTAGAAAACAGAAACATGATTCCTAGATACTCTTATTTGGGGATCATTTTCCTCAAAATTTTATTCTACTTGCATTTTCTATTTTGCACTACAAAAATATATTTTTACAAGGATTTATACTGTTCAGAATCTAAAACAATGAGGACTTTCTGGTCATATATACATCATTCAAATGATAGCATTAATTGTTTGGCCTTCTACCAGAAATTTTAGGTTGAGTCAGACTTGATTTGTGCCCTTATCCCCTTAGGCAGTAAGTTATAAGGACCAGTTAACCGATTTTAAAGCACCCCACAAAGATGAAGAACATGAGTTCTGGAGTCAGTACACCTGGCTTTGAGGCCCACCCCCCGGAAGACGTTGGACAAGTTTCTTATCTTTTCTAAACTTTAATTTCCCCATCTGAAAAATAAGCATGATAATACTACTTACAAAATAAGACAGCACTTGTCAGGTGCCCCTCACAGAGTTAGCCCTGAAGAAATGTCTGCTCTTATTATCATCATTATGGCATCAGTTTTATTTGCTATGGAGGCTTTCCAACAAATATTTATTAAGGTTATTGTTTTGTAGAGGTTAAAAACTTTGAGAGGATTGGCCGAAGATTGAAAAAAATTGGACTCCTTGCTTTTTTCAAAAAAAAGATTTTGCTTATTATTAGAGAGGGGACAAGCAGGGGAGATGGAGAAGCAGACTCCCCACTGAGCAGGGAGCCTCACCTGGGGCTCGATCCCAGGACCTTGGGATCATGACCCAAGCGGAAGGCAGACACTTAACCGAATGATCTACCTAGGCACCCTGGACTTCTTGCTTCTGACACTGCTCGTGTTTCTGACTCCTCCTGCCTTCTTTCTGATTCACTGCGGCCACCGATCTGTCTGCCATCCATACTCAGAGCCATGAATCTAATCCTAAGGTTGCCATGTTCTCATTCCTGTTTGCAACGCCTCCCTTGTGACTTCACCTCCATCAGGCTCTATGTTGCAAATATTTTGTTTTACGAAGGCATTAAATTATGCAAAAAAAAATACTTATTCAAAGACACACAGAATGGAATGTATTAGAAATGAAAATAAGAATACTTTCATTCTCCTAATGCATGTCAACAGTGTCTTAGCCTCTATCCAAATTGCTCCTGGAACTTAGGTGAGAAAACAGATGGGAAGCCAGCTGGTTGGCTTCAAGACTGACTGGAAAAGCCTCTGATTTAGCTCATAAAATGTTTTTTACTTGGTCCAGGATTTCTTCCAGAGGAATCCCAAGCTTAAGTGCTTTGACTTGTCTCGCATCTTTAATAGGTGAAACTGCTCAGACTATAATCTCTGACTTTAGTTGTAACCAGCAAAATCAATTCAGACTGTATAAATAAACCAAAAATAAATCTCCATTTAAAAAAGTCCTTTTACTTACTCTTTCTTAATATGTGTAAAAGATAGTTGAGGCCCTTCAAACAAATCAGTACCTTTCAAAACGATGTTATAATCTAGATGAAACATGAAACAATTACAAAGTAACTTATAAATATATTTTAATATTATATTTAAACTTATTTTTGTCTTTTAAAACTTTATATATATATATAAATTGGAGAAACAAGTGAAAACATGAGGTATATCTTTAAAGAGATAATCTTCAAGCAAAGGACACACGGTATATGAATATATGCAAAACTCATCAGTAAACTTACTGTACTACCCTGATAAGAGAGGATACAAACAACCTTGTCAACTGTCACATTAGAATCTATTGTTCAAATAAATATAACAGAATGGTAAAATCATGTCCAGATTTTGGATCTGAACTCCAAAGTTGCCTTTGGTTCATTGTCACACACACACACACAAAAAAATCACAATATTTAACCTCTTAGCCTCACTTGAATGAACTACAAAATGAGTGGTAATGATTTCTGTAGGATTATGCTACAAAGTAACAACTACAGGTTTTTAGTGAACAAATTGATATAATTGGGCACAATATCAAATTAATCATAAGTTAATATTTAGTCATCATGGCCTGGCTGAAGCTTTAAATATAATTTATCTCTAAATATCTGAAGTCAGTTTTCCTCACCTGTTTTAACTCCAATATTATAAATGTAAATGTCATCTCATGTGGTAATTATATTTTAGGAAATTCTGAAAAATTAATGAGATTAGACTTACCAAAGGATACTTAGAGGTTCAGGTAAAATCATATATACATTAATTATTTTACTGTAATTAAATATGATAAAAATCAAAGGTACCATGGCATAATTTATATTTCATATTAATCAGCATGAATTTTAGGGCCTATTATGCAATAGTATGCATTCTTTGAGGAACATTTTATATTGTTGGAATTTCTGCCCTGTCACTTAATATCCATGTAGAAATTGACTGAACATGTATTTTCTCTCAGTGCCAGAGCTTTTGTCATATGTAAAATGGCAATAATAGTATTACCTACTAATGGGATTATTGTGAGGATTGAATGAATTTATACTTTTGGAACACAGCTTTTCACTTAATAAGTATTTGTCAAATGTTGAACATTATTATTCACTATTTTAATATAAACTACATTTATATTATAATGAGTTTATTAATATTATGAACTATTATAATTTTCAAATCCTTAAATCTTAGCTATCTGCCCAAATGTAGTTAACCTAACTAAGGAAAACTGTTGCAAGATGTGACGATCTCTCAGCTTAGTCATTTGCTCTTATAATATTTCTCTTAGAATGCTTATTTCTCATTATAAAGTAATGGGTTCAAATAGAAAGCAATATAACTGACTATACTGCTTCTGTCCAGTGAAATTGTCACAGTAAAACAACATCAGAAGAACATCTACTTTGATTCTCCACAAAGTCCTAAACTTTTATGGTATTCTTTTTTTTTTTTTTTTTACTATTGACAATGTAACACATAGCCCTTGTATATCACAGCAAACTGCCCCTAAACTTTTAAACCAATATTTAATTTGGTATTTGATGAGTATAAGTAAACTAACAGTTATATAAAAATAATTATGACTATTTTTGTTATTGTATGCACTACTCTTAAAACATGAGGTGTATCTTTATATTATATTATAATTGTTTCAAAGAAATACAGTATTTTTAATGAGTGTTAAATGATCAAAGAAATGTAAAGAAGTAGTAGGGCAAAAGCAGACTTCATTTAAGTCAATAATCTATTTTAATAGAAAGATACAAATCTATAACCTGGTTAGAAAATATTATAAATGTTGTCCAATGCTTTTTAAATATTAGCTGAGCTAGTTTTAACCCTGCACTTATTTATACAATGAGTTTTTTTCCGAACATTCAAGCAGTAGCTATACATTCCTATAAAGCTGATATGTTCAAATTATTGGTTTTGAGAAGTCATATAGGATGTTTTAACCCATAACGGACAGAAATTGTGTTGAAAACCAAGGAATTCAATGGCAACAACTAGGCTTCTACATCTTAGAATGCAGTATACATAAAATTAACAAATAAATGGTAGATTAGGGAAGTGTGACTGTGACATAAGTATTTTCCCACAAAGATGAAAACTATTACTGGGAGGAGAATTGAAGGAAGGCAAGGTCCTGAGAGTTGACCTAACAGGCCAACTGTCTGGGCTAAGTTTCATAGTATCATTTGGGCCCAAGAACAGACTTGCAAAGTACAAGGTCTACCAAAACAATATAGAAGAGCATCCATTTTCTTTCTAATCCCCTGAGAACCATATGGAATTATCAAAGAGGAAGCCAGTTATCCTAGAGATCAATTGAAATAGGACAGGAAGGATGCATAGATCTGATACAGGAAAGTACAAAGGGGGGCAAAAAAAAAAAGATGTGAGAACAGGTTATAATGCAGTTCTGACAAGTATTGTGAATTTCAGCACTCACCAGACAGGTGCTGGTGGGCACTAGTAACCATGCAACATGTCCCACCCTGGCACCATGATAATTAGTAACCATGCTTACCAACCTTCCCAGAACCAATCATTCCAGGGAGAAAAGATGCACAAGGGAAGGTGAAGAATCTGGAACTGAGTGAGCATTTTCCTCAAAGACTGAACTTCAAATCAGAAGTGACTGAATTATTTTGCACTGGGAGCAATAAATTTTCTGCTACTGCACATAATGAGAGGTTTGGGAGGTAAACTTACATATGTATTATTTTTAAAAGCTGTAATTTTGTACATCTCAATTTGAGGACTCAAAAAAAAAAACCCAATGAATCGTGGATCACTACATCAAAAACTAATGATGTATGTGACTAACATAACATAATAAAATTTTAAAAAATCATGAATGTATGCAACACTGGATAAAGGAGGTTGGAAAATTACAACATGGAATATAGATATGAGACATGCTGTTTTTAGTTAGTTTAAAAAGTCAATCAAAGACTGAATCTTTAGTTGCTGTTACGGAACTGATATGAACAAGAAATCCATGGAGTCTAATCTCATGACCCTTACAAACCTTCTAGACATCTCAATACTGAAGACCATGTGGTATTATTATGAAGTGAACCCATTCAAAGCCTTTGGTCACATTGATATTGTCACAAAATATGTAATAGATTCACCAAGTAAATGGATGAACTCAGCTGGTTTATTTCATTTTTACATTAAGGAAAATGCTGGCCCATTATGGAGTTTCTCAATCTTATGTATAATTGCACCAAAAGGAATAAAATATCTAAGAATAAATTTAACCAAGGAGGTGAGAGACCTACACTCTGAAAACCCTAAGACATTGATAAAATAAATTGAAGAAGACACAAACAAATGGAAAGATATACCATACTTGTGAACTGGAAGAATTTGTATTGTTAAAATGTCTCTACTACCTAAAGCAATCTACAGATTCAGTGTAATCTGTATCAAAATACCAACAGTATTTTTCACACAACTAAATTATATAATCTCAAAATTTCTATAGGACCACAAAATATCCTAAATAGTCAAAGAAATCTTAAGAAAGAAGAACAAAGCTGGAGGTATCACAATTCCAGATTCCAAGATATGCTACAAAACTACAGTCATCAAAACAATATGGTACCAGGACAAAATAAGACACATAGATCAAGGGAACAGGATACAAGGCCCAGAAATACACCCATGTTTATATGGTCAGTTAACCTATGACAAAGGAGGCAAGAATATACAATGGGGAGAAGACAGTCTCTTCAATAAATGGTGCTGGGAAAATTGGAGAGCTACATACAAAACAATGAAACTGGACCACCTTCTCATATCATATACAAAAATAAACTCAAAATGGATTAAAGACCTAACTGTGAGGCCTGAAACCATAAAACTCCTGGAAGAAAGTATTGGCAGTAATCTCGTGCCATTGGCCTTAACAACATATTTATGTATATGTCTCTTCAGGCAAAGGGAGCAAAAGCAAAAATAAGCAATTGGGATTACACTAAAATAAAAAGCTTCTGCTCAGTGAAGGAAATCAACAAAATAAAAAGTCAACCTAATGAATAGGAAAAGATATTTGCAAATTAATATCTGAGAAGGGGTTAATATCCCAAATATATAAAGAACTTGTACAACTCAATAAAAGAAAAACTGACTAAAAATTGGGCAGAAGACCTGAATAGACATTTTTTCAAAGAAAACATACAGATGGCCAACAGACACATGAAAATATGCTCAACGTCAGGGAAATGCAAATCAAAAGCACAATGAGATATCACCTCACACCAGTCAAAATGGCTAATACCAAAACCACAAGAAATAACAAGTGTTGGCAAAGATGTGGAGAAAAGGGAACCCTCCTTCACTGTTGGTGGGGATGTAAATTGGTGCAATCACTGTGGAAAATAGTATGGAGGTTTCTTAAAAAATTAGAACTAGAAATACCATATGATCCAGTAATTCCACTACTGGTTTATTACTCAAAGAAAATGAAAACACTAATTTGAAAAGTTATATGTACCCCTAAGTTTATTGTAGCATTATTTACAATAGCCAAAACATGGAAGCAACCCACATTTCTATTGATGGATGGATGGGTAAAGAAGATGTGGAATATTACTCAGCCATAAAAGGAGTATGAAATCTTGCCATTTGAGAAAACATGGACGGACCTAGAGGGTATTATGCTAAGTGAAATAAGTCAGAGAAAGACAAATATCATATGATTTCACCTATATGTGTAATTTTCAAAAACAAAACAAACAGAAACAAACCCACAAATACAAAGAATAAACTGGCAGTTGTAAGAGGGGATAAGGGTGGGTAGTGGGTGAAGTAGGTGAAGGGGATTAAGAGGTACAAACTTCCAATTATAAAATAAATAAGTCACAGAGATGCAACGTGCAGCATAAGTAATATAGTCAATAATATTGTAATAATGTTGTATGGTACCTATACTCAGATTGGTGAACACCGAGTAATGTATAGATGTGTCCAATCACTATATTATACTAATATATATATATAACTAATATAACACTGCATGTCAACTATACTTCAATGATAAAAACTGTTTTAAAAAATCAAGATGTTTTTCTTTTAGTTTAAATAAATTAAATAAAATGTATAAAACAACTTCTTGGAGGGTTCATTAAATTTATTTGAACCTTGATTACAGCAACAAAAAAATATTGGAAAAGCATTTATTTTTCCATCTAAATCTTTTGGTGACTCTGAAAGAAATAAAACTTTAAATTTGTGTTAGAAAAAGAATTTTCAAGTTTAAAGTTTGGTTTAAAAGTGAGTATTAATGAGTCAATAACTCCAGAAAGTTAGTGAGTGGTTTATGAAGGCAGACAAGTTCTAAAGTAAACATAAAATTGATTCTGATAATTTCCCTTAACTTTTTCTTTATTTCTCACATCCAATCTCTGACCCAGTTCTGTTAATTCTATATCCTTAATGCCTCTTGACCCTTCTGCTCCATTACTGCTATAATCACCCTGGTTCAGCTTTTCATCATCTCTCACCCAAATTGCTTTGCCAGTCCTAAAAACTGTCTGAGTGCAGGCAGGCTAAGCATTAAACTATTCTATACAGTACAGTTAGTGATTGCTCTAAAATGCAAATCTGATCAAGTAATTTACCTTCCTACCTAAAAATCACCTAAGAGCTCCCACTTACTTTCAGAAAAGAAATTTCCTTATGAAGCCAATTTATTCTTTTTAAAAGTGAATTGGTTTAAAGAAAAGTGGCCAAAGGGGCAGGGTGGGGGGAAGGAAAAGGAAGGTGCAGCTGTGAAGGCTCTAGAAGAATGAAGACTGAGGAAAGCCACACAAAAGGATGGGCTTTGACAAGCAGAAAGAAGGGGAAAACATATTCCAACAGCAGATACAGGGATAATGGAACCTACAGAGGGTCAGCATGCTGAATTCACTGAATATTGAATAATTCCATTTGGTCAGAGCATGGGGAAGGGGCACACGGAAAGACTAGAGGTAAGAGACTAGGAATCAGTGTGTGGGGGAGGGGGTCATGTACAAAGTTAAGACCGCTGACTCAGTGCTTTTAGGTGAATGTTAGCTTACTTATATGTAGGGGCTATAAACATGACAGCTATGGCTGTGTTTCTTAACTGTAGTTCTGGTGCAGCTAGGAAGGACAGTTTAGAGCAGAGAAAACCTGCACAAAGGGAGCCTACTTAAGAGGCTAGTGGAAGACTTCTAGATGGTGGAATACTTTTCTGCCCTGTATTTTCCAGAAAATCTCCCTCAATACGGCACGAAGAAAAAAACAAAACTCAATTTCCCATGACCACAATACATGAATATGGAAAACAGATGAAAGAATGATAAATGATTTAGCAAAGAGGAATAAAGAAAGAGTAAACCCACAGGACCCTGCAGAGGGAGATAGCAGAGCAATGTAAATAGATTTTCCCACAGAACTCCAGAGGAGCGCAGGAAGTGCGGGCATCAAACCAAACAGAAGGCGGGGTGAACCAGAGTCAAGAGGTGTCTGACTACTTGCCTCCCCCTCATGCTATCAAGAGCCAGTAACTGTAGACCAGGGAAAAGCCAGGTTTGAGTTACTAGGCAGACAGGAGGGTGGAGGCATGGTAATGACAACAGGAGGTTAAATGAAATTAAGCATCCTGATGTTGAGACTTCAGCAACTGTCTTCCCCTCTACGCTCCTTCTCCTTCAGAAATGCAGGATTATATATCCCCCACCCTCAATCCAGCCAGAAATGGAATTCTTTCTCTGATAACAGTGATCATCCATAAGACCGACAGACATTCAAGTTCAAGGTAACCAGTCCATCAACCATCTGGCCAGTGGATAGCCTATAATGAATCCCAGAGGACAATAAGATTTGTGTGTTTGTATGAGCACAGCTTTTTACTGTCTCATACTTGATAAAAACAGAGATAGAGGTTACCAAACATTTGATGAAATCCTTTAAAATAAAATATAGATGCCAGATAAACAGATAAAAAAGAAGTCAGAATAATATAGAGTGGAAGTCAGGAGTAGAAGAAAATTATAATATTGGTGTCTCCTACTTGGACTCCAAAAAAAGCCTGGCTTGTAGCCTTTATGGCCATCTTTATGTCATCCATATAAATGACACACTCAGAGTTGTACAGTTGTGTGTGGTGGCCTTGATAGGCTAATATCATGGAACTTTAAAATGCCTTCATTTTTCGGTTTTAAGAAAATATAAATATTTCTTAATGTTTTTTAGAAAAGGTTTGATTTTAGTTGCAAAGGAGAAAACTTCTTAGTACTGGCCATTATATTAAAATTCCAGTCCATGTCACAGATATTAATAATAATATACTCCATGTGAAGGGATTACCAGTCTTAAGTAAACATGAATAAACTTCATATACAGGCATAAATGTCACTTTCCATTAATACTGCATTTAACTTTCCCAGTTCTTTGAGAGATAACTTCCTATCTGAGAAAAGAATACACCTAAGATGTCTATTGTATTTATTGTGGCCGTAAGCCAGATGGAACAAGTAATCAACATCAATATTTTCAACTCTGATATACGCAATCCTACGCATCCCAGTGATACACTTCCTTGATACGTAGCTGTAAAATGCACCCCTTAAGTTTCAGATTTTACTGGAACCAAAATTATATTGATATTTTCATTTACAACTGCATTTACCTGTTTAAATTTAGAGCCACAGGTTATTAGCTTGGACTGTAATGAAATCTATTTTCACACTGGGGATAGGAAATTCTTAGATGAACTGATATAGATCCCGAGATAAGCTGATAGGAAAAGAAAGGATAGGGCTTATTGTATGAACTCAAGTACGTTCTGATTTTTTCCACCTGCGGTTTCTTTATAGAGAAAAATAACCAAGGCCCTAATACAAACCGTGGCATCCATTATCAAATCAAACCAGCCAACACTGATTGAGCAGTGCTATGCTAGGTATTGTAGGCAACACGAAAATTAAAAGGCACATAGTTTGTCCTTGAGGAGGGAAGGGAGGAGGGGAAGGAATAGGTTGGCCAATTTTGAGAATCTACTAGATCTTGTCTATCATGGTGCCCGCCTAGTCCTTCCCCCATCTCGCCTATTGAGTGGCATTTCGGCTACCGAATTCTTTGTCCAAATCATCACTTCCCATGCTCTTGTGAAGACTCCTCACCATTCACTTGAAGCCATACATATCACTCTCTAATCTTTCCTACTCCAAATATAAGGACAACGTTGTCTCCTGAGTCAGTATTTTCTCCCCTAACCTTAAGTATTAATCATCCTGGGCAATTTCGTTATTGGTGTAGACAAGCCATCAAACACTATGCCAGAAATTAAATATATAATGAAGAGCCATCTACCCTGTCTTAAATGCACAGTGCCTATTATTAATGATCTTTTCTTCTACAGACAATACAGCATTTTGTAAATGTTTTTATTATTATGTTATGTTAATCATCATACATTACATCATTAGTTCTTTTTTTAAAAAATTTTATTTATTTGACAGAGATGGAGAGAGAGAGAGCACAAGTAGGCAGAGAGGCAGGCAGAGGGAGAGGGAGAAGCAGGCTCTCCGCTCCCTTCTCCGCTGAGCAGGGAGCCCGATGCAGGACTCGATCCCAGGACCCTGGGATCATGACCTGAGCTGAAGGCAGCCGCTTAACCAACTGAGCCACCCAGGCGCCCCTACATCATTAGTTTTTGATGTAGTATTCCGTGATTCATTGTTTGAGTATAACACCCAGTGCTCCATGCAGAACATGCCCTCCTTAATACTCTAATTTTTTTAAAAAGGAGTTGGATATTATGATTACATAGCACAATCCTGGTGTGTGTGTGTGTGTGTGTGTGTGTGTGTGTGTGTGTGTGTGTGTGTTGGCTCCACACCCAACATAGGGCTTGAACTCATGATTCTAAGAATAAGAGTTGCATGCTCTACAGACTAAGGCCACCAGGCACCCAATTCTGGTATTAATTTAAATTTTATTTCACTTAATTTCAATTGCATTTCCACTGCTACCAGCAGTAGAACAAAACCTTCTTTCTCCAAGATAGTGTCTATTAGTAATAGTGTTGAGAGTAAAGCACTGTTTTAAACATGTAAAATGACTTAACTCACTCAATCCTCAGAGCTCCCTCCCTAAGAGGATACTATCATTCCATCTGAGAGATGAGGATCTTGAAACAGAGAAGTGAAGTATTTTCCCCACATCACAACAGTAAATGCTACACAGAATCCAGATTTTCTGGCTCAAAACCCACACTCTCAGCCAAAACAAAAGGTAATATTTCATTTACGAGCCTTCCCTTCCAGCCTCCTACAGTTATTTCCATTGTATCTGACATCCATCTCAAAATATGGTAAAAAACCTCCTTTATTTGACTGCTACCACCTCTGGCATTTATAGAATGCTCTATGGGGAATGCATCCTAACAGCTTGCAAAATTCTAATAATGCAGGTGACAACAGGAGATAAAATCTGCATATTAAACTGTACCAAAGAGTATTTTGAGAAAACAGTTAAGAGAACTTTTAGTGCTCACACTTTCCTAGGGGGAAAAAAGGCAAGCTACTTGAGATTCTTTTATTTTCTTTTTATCTCAGTCTGTAATTGATGTAAATTGATAATGCAAATGAATTCAAGGTAAATACTAGCAACCACCTTTCAAAGACCAAATCACATGGCAGAAAATATGTAAGAAAAGAATGTTGATGAAACATAAAGAGAGAATAAACATGTCTACGTCTTAGCATTTCAGAGTTTCTATGCTTCTGAATTGGGTATGTCCAATCACATACCAATATTTGGCAGTGAGGAACTGGCTGAGAGAAATGCTTTGTGTAAACCAATGATTCTCAAAGTATGGTCCTGGATCAACACCATCAGTGTCATCTAGGAACTGGTTAGAAATGCAAATTCTCGGTCCTCACCCCAGATCTACTGACTCAGAAAATCTGGAAGTGGGGTCAGTAATTTGAGTTTTAACATGCCCCTCAGGTGATTCTGATGTGTGCTAATATTTAAGAACCCCTGGCACAGATGAATGCTGTTCACAGATAGAACAGCTTTTATATCTAAGACTTTAAACTGTATTTTAATGTAAAAAGGATGCTATTTCATTGTAAGGGAGAGGTAGCAAAAGACTTATGGCTTATATAGTATTTCCCCTTACCTCCTAAATGTTTCTTGCTACCAAGAAAAACACACCGAGCCCATAAAATACTGATTGAAAATGCCCTTTGCAAACCATTCATTCCCGTGTTTTAAATCCTTTAATGGTGAGTGATAAAGGTAAGCATCTATTTCAAAGGTTTTTTTTCCAAGTAAAAAAATCATTTCTTTGTTTAGAAAGAGGTGAAGAAGGAGTGGTTTGCATTTACTTGGGCTGAAAACATAGAACTTGGAAGCTGAGAGAGAACATACTTCCTGCTGTGCTAAAAAGCCACAGTGGAAAGTAATGGAAATACAAATGCATCACCCTAGGGGTTATAATACATCCAGCCAGACATCGGGAGGCAGCAGAAGTAACATTTCTGGGGGAAAAAAAGGACACTTTTCAAAATATTTGTTTTCTTGACATCTTTCTTTCCTTTTTGTAACATAACTCTAATCAAACCAACACTATTTAGAAGATTTTGTTGAGCCTTACTAGAACATATTCTATTTTCATAAATATTTGAAATGCTGGAAACGATCACAAATGATGATAAAATACACACACATATGTGACACATGGTGAGATCTGTCATCTAGTTTGCTGTTTTCTAAAGACACTGCGATGGAAAAATAAATAAAAAATAAGTAAATAGAAAAAAAGGATGACTCATGGATCCATGTTATATTCCAACCAGACACAATCATTTATCAGCTTCCTGCAGGTGGTTTCTCTTCCTGCAGGGACATGCTATAGCTCCACATCACCACGGGTAGGGGCTCGAGCCACATAACTCAAGCCCATCAGTCAACATTGGTTGCCACAGTGCCGCTTTGTCACACTGCAAAGGAAAACTGCTGACATAATGAAACAACCACATAAGTCAGGCTCCTGACCACTAAGAGGGTATCAAGACTTTAGAAGTCACCACATTAACAGTCACCTTAAAAACCACCCTATTTCATCCTGAAATTCTTTCATTTTAAATGAACCCCAATTGTGAGATTGCTAAGGATTCCATTTGAATCCTTTACAAATTAAATAAAATGGAGAAAAAAAGTGGAAAAAAGAAACCAAAAACGCAGGTAGCTCACTATATGATTTTATATTATGTTGTATGCAAATACAAGCAAAGAAAAACCAAAGATTCTAAGTAGGCCAATATTTTAAGTTCAACCCCATAAACCAAATTTTACAGTCTGTTTCCTTATAAAACCTAATCCTATGATTGAAGTTGTTCCTCAATAGGCATGTGAAACGTTGTGTGAAACATTCGCCCAATATGGATGACTCCAGAAGTTAAACTTCTCACTAAGCAGGAAGGCTGATCTATGTTGATGTTCTTCAGCTCCTAACCCTTCCAAGAAGAAAGATAAAGTTAAATTGTGAAGGATATCAGAGTGAAAGGATGGAGCCTGGAGTCAGAAATTCTAGACTCCTTTCCCAGTCCCACCACTTACTAGAGGATCCTGAGTTTCCTCCCTTTTGATGCAAGGATCACATCCTGACCTACCCTGCTCTCTCCTAGGATTATTGTGAGGATTAACTGTATTAGAAAACATTTGCAAAAGCAAAATGTGTTACACATTATAAGGCATCATTATTATAATCAATAACATGTTATCCACAAATTACATTTGAAACTGTATTCCCCCAAAACAAACATACAATTATTTCAAATAATATTGCCCATGCATAGGGAGAGGGACTACTCTTTGTTTTTTAATTGCATTAATGGCACACAGAAACTAATTTGTTTCCATAAAATAAACTTACCTTGAATTTTTTCCCTGTCCATCAATGATGTATTATCTAGTCTGTTCCAAGAAAGGTTATAATACTTCAGCCCTGTATTTTGGCAATGGATAATTATACAACTATTCAAGTTTTATGAAGAGTTGACCCAGCCAGGAATGCACCTCCAGCTTCTTCATGACTGGCAGTCCCCCCACAGCCACCCCTTATCAGGGAACTTACTACACTCAAGCCGCTGTTTGGCAAAATTTGTGCTCTACCTTCCATAGCATAGAATACTCTCTAGCAAACAGAGACTTCATTTCTAGCTCTCCTTTCCTTACATGTAAGTGGGGCCATGTGGACTAGTTCTCACCAATGGAATGTGAGCTGGAGTGATATGCTTCTCCTCCAAGCCTGACCCATACAATACCCTTACCCTACTCTCCATCCCTTTTGCCCCTTAGGTTGGCTGGAAACACATACTAAGCAGGATGTAGAAGCTACCTAATGAAAATGGCAGAGCTTCCAGCAGGATGAGTTTCTGAGTGACTGCACAAAACAGAACATCCCAACTCTACACTCAACAACCAGGAAACACGTTGGACTGTGTGTGTGTGTGACAAATTAACAGCTATTGTGTGGAACCACTGAAATCTAGGAGTTTATTACCGGCTGGTGTTAATTTAATTATAGAGACCCCCTCCTTGCAGCCAAAGACTCTTTGAAGAACACCTCCCCTATGTCCAAGAATTCAACCGTGAGTTGAATAGAGGGCTAACTTCCATTCCCAATATTTCTATTTCCCTTCCAGATACCATGGCCCTGGACCCACAATCCTTACCAAGGACCTTCTCTTTGTTCTTGATAATCTTTTCATTAATTCATCGAATGTGCATCTTTTGAGCATGAGCTCTTCATCACTAGGAACTCCTCTCTTCTTTCTGAAGCTCTGAGCTTGGACCCCCAGCAGCTCTATCCAGTTTGTTACCACTGCTCCTGGGGTGGGGGTGTTGGCATAGGTTGGTCAAATTTTCATATCTGGGATCTTTGAAACTTGGTATAATATTTTGAGTGTTTTTGCAACAATGATGAAAACATGACTAAGTATTAAACATATCTGACATTTGGGTATGAAATTAAATTCGATGGCTTAAAATATATGTAAAAACATAAACAATGGTTTTCAAATTCGGAATTCTTCACTCTCATAATCAAGTTGATAGAATTCTGCAGTGATAGAGAATGTAATTTTTAATTTCTCAAATTGGATTTACATTTTGCCATATACTCCTGTGACATTCTTTTACTCTCTCTTTTAGGTGCATTTATGTGCCAAGAAAATACCATTTATAATATTATGGTATTTAAAATAAAAATTAAAGACCCAATAATAGGGAAATTATTATTAAATATTATTTAGCCACACTATGAAATATTGAGTAGGCATGAAAAATAGAAATTATGATGCTTATATAGCAAAATGAAAAAGTAGGATGCAAAAAAAGTAGAAAATAAAACAATCTTGAGATGTGCATATAAAAAATACTAGAAGTAAATGCAGGTTGTACCAGTATTTGGGTGATTAGTTTTACAGATTTTTTTATACTTTAATTTTATATTTATTATAAGTATATTTTATATTTATTATATTTATATAGTTTATATTTAATTTTATATTTTAAAATTCTGTTTAATTATTTTTCATATATAATTAAAATTGATTTCAAAGTATTACCTCACAGGTATTCCAAGTGAGAATACTATGAGAGCACATTTTGGTTTTCTAGGGGGGGAAAAAAAAGATGCAGTGAGACTTTGAATTCACATCAGTATTATGAACTCTCATTACTTACTATCATTCCTATGGAAAGAGCCAGAAGTAACAAGAGGGCTTTGGACCACACATAGGTTGAGGGACGCATGTCAAGCTGACAAGAGTAAAGCCAACTCTGGAAAAGGTAGGGGCCAAAGCCTGCACATGGCCTGCAAGGGAAAGTACTTGAGAGTGGCCCCTTGAGGTCCAGAAAGTCAGACCAATAGTTTTGTAGGGTAACAACGGAGAGCAGGCACATGGGAACAGCAAAAGTCAGAATAAACGTGATGAGAGATTTTCCCAGAAGCAGAAGAGCAGATGTAGGTGGATAACTAAAAGATCAAGGGATCAGAAGAGAAGCAGGATGTTCATAGGAGCCCAGTGAACAGAAAAGCAATTAAAAGATCAAATGCAGAGCAGTGGTTCACAGCTCAGACATTTGCAAACCCAGAGGCAGCAAACTATCCCAGAGTAGCTACTCTGGCGTCTTCAGGGAAAGCAGGTAATTGGAACTGATGGCTGAATTAAGGAGTATCTTCAGGGTTGACAAAGGCAGCAGCTTCCTTTAAGCAAATGACCAGAAGCTCTTGCCCTGCAAATTCACAGACACAAAGATTCAGAGATACAGCTTTGATCTAATTGCCACAGTTCCCACTAAGTCATGATGGGCACCCCGCCCCATTACAGGATTTACTGCCATGTGCTGGGCACTTTACAGATATTATATCATTTATCTTCCAAAGGACCCTATGAGATGGGCATTGCTATATTCATGTTACAAAAGAGACAACTGAAGATTAGATCAGTTTACCAACTTGCCCAAAGTCAATAAAGAGTAAGTCAAAGAGCCAGGGTGGAGATTGCTTCTAATACACACACATTTTCAACACCACCACACTACTTTCTCTGTTGGTATAAACCATTAAAAAAGGTAACTTTACGTTTCTCAAGGTGTTTGTCCTTGTGATGCACTTTATATGCCTGTAAAATAACTGCTTTCCCTAAGAATATGTCACTTTTTTTTTAAGATTTCATTTATTTATTTGAGAGCGAGTGAGAGAGAGCATGAGTGGGGGGGGGGTGGAGGAGAAGCAGGCTCTCCGCTGAGCAGGGAGCTGGATGCGGGGCTCAATCCCAGGGTCCTGGGACCATGACCTGAACCGAAGGCAGAGGCTTAACCAACTGAGCCACCCAGGCGCCTCCAAGAATATGTCACTTTAACCCTATATTTTCCAGTAGATTTTTCATCTTTTCACATTAGAAGGCTCATTAATTTCAAGGTAAAAGGGATTTAGCTATGAGAAAAAACTTGTTGTTAGACAAGCCTTCTCAAGTCAGTTCCAAGCTGCAGCTGTTAAAAACAGCATTGTTTTTTGGCTGTAATATATTTGGGTCAATGTCAGGCACAATTTGTTGGTGACTGCAGGCTGCCAGTCTCTCTGGGGAAGGATAGCTAATTCGGGGCTGTAGGATTATAAAGGGCACTGCTGCCCCTTGGCTATAGTTCTGCAACAGTTTCTGTGTGTAACAAAGATTAAATGTGGGTCTTCATTGCTATGACTCCATCAGCTATCCCCAGTTGGTATTTATTTAGCAGAAGAACATTTATCAGTCTTTAAAATTTCTAATTATAATTTGAATACAAACTAACATTTATAGAATTACATTTCTTGAAGACACATGTTCTCAGTTACTAGATCTATAATGACTAAAAAAAACAACAACAAAAAAACAAACCAAACTTCACATCTTTTCTCAAACTTTCTCAAGTCTAAATTTGAGGTTAACACTTTGTCAAAATGTCTATTTCACATAACCCAAGCCTTAAATTTCAGCGTCTTCACTGGCAGTTGACTCTTGAGAACGGGTATCCTTTTCATGTTTTTATAATGAGATCATTAGAAACCTACTTTTCCTAACTAAAATTCTCTACTCAGGACTACCTACAGCCCTTCCGTTCCCTTTGTTGACAAGGGTATGGGCAGCTACCCACAAAGTACCAGAATGGTAACATCTAAAGGTCACATACTCTTCCTATTCACAAGGAAATGGTCATTAAAGTCATTTTATTTTCTGATAATCTTTTCTTTTCCAAGACAAGTAGCATCTGAAGTGTAATTTTTCTTTTTTCTTTAAAGATTTTATTTATTTATTTGACAGAGAGAAAGAGACAGCGAGAGAGCGAACACAAGCAGGGGGAGTGGGAGAGGGAGAAGCAACCTTCCTGTCTAGCAGGGAGCCCAATGTGCGGCTCGATCCCAGGACCCTGGGATCATGACCTGAGCTGAAGGCAGACGTTTAACCAACTGAGCCACCCAGGTGCCCCTCAAGTGTAATTTTTTCTCAATATAACATTTTGTGACAAACATTGATGGTTAATATTTGGATTTATGCTTGCAAATCAAATATAAAATGATGACAACTATTTGGCTACATGAGCTGAGTATTTGAGTATTAGGGCATAAAAGGTAGTTCAAATAGTTCAAACATTTGTATTTGTCTTTCAGCTAGCTCTGATTTTCACAATACAGCTGACCCTTGAACAACACGGATTTGAACTGTGCAGATCCATTATATGCAGATTTTTTTACAATAAATACAGTACAGTACTGTAAATGTGTTTGCTCTTCCTTATGATTTTTTAAAATTTTTAAAAAAGATTTTATTTATTTATTTGGCAGAGAGAGAGAGTGAGGAGCCAGAGAGCACAAGTGGGGGAATGGCAGAGGGAAAGCAGGCTCCCCACTGAGCCGGGAGCCCAATGCAGGGACTTGATCCTGAGATGATCACCACAGCCGAAGGGAGATGCTTAACTGACTGAGCCACCCAGGAGCCCCATGATTTTTTTTTAAATAAAGATTTTATTTATTTATTTTAGAGACAGCATGCATAAGCGGGGATGAGGACCAGAGGGAGAGGGAGAAGGAATCTTAAGCAGACTTGGCGCTGAGTGCAGAGTGCTACAGGGGCTCCATCTCATGTCCCTGAGATCATGACCTAAGCTGAAACCAAGAGTTGGATGCCTAACCAACTGAGCCACCCAGGCATCCCTTCCTTATGATTTTCTTAATAGTATTTTCCTCTAGCTTACTTTATTGTTAGAATACAGTACATAATACATACAATACACAAAATATGTGTTCATCAACTATTTATGTTTCCAAAGGCTTCCAGTCAATAGTAGGCTATTAGTAGTTAAGTTTTTGGGGAGTCAAAAGTTATATATGGATTTTTGGAGTATGCAGTTGGGGGGCCCTAACTCCTGTACTGTTCAAGGGTCAATTGTATATATTTCTCTAAAACTTTAAGTTCCCATAATACCAGGTCAGTTGTGTTTTAAGAAAAACTCGATAAGTATTTCTTTACTCTATGAATTTGTCAGTAAAAAGGTCAGTTAGGATTTAATTCATTTTATAGTTTGGGGGCTTTTATTATATATTTTTTTTAAATTTTATCAATTCCATTTTTTCAGGTCCAATATTAAACCATCCTTAATAGAAAATCCAATTGTTTCAAACAAAAGAAAACAGTTTGAGTTGGATGAAGCATTTGAGAAAACTAAGTAATACATATAGCACAGTATTATTTATTTAAATATTAAATATGAGCTTTAAAGTGCTAATTATATATACTTTAGTGATAGTAATAATAACAGTAAAGTGTACTGAGCTCTTACTAGGTGCTAAGCACTGTGCTACGCTTGAACATGCACAATTAATGCAATCCTCAAAACAACAACATTAAAGGAAGTGTTACCACTATTCTTATTTTACAGATGAGGAAACTAAGGTTTAGAGATACTAAGCAATTTGCCAAAGGTCTCACAGGTGGTAAGTAGCTGAGCCTGGAGTATTAACCAAGCCTAACAAGCTCTGGAGCTCTTCCTAATATGCTATGAATTAAACGCATTTGATGAATATTGCTTAAAATGGTGGTAAGTCCTGAGAATGCCATTTTACAGTGTGATTTCTGAAACTGAAATATAAGTAATTTTTCAGTTCTCTATAGAAACCATGGGTTGTTCCCTTCAAATTCCAATCACATAGACCCAACAGTGACAAAAGGTCGCCAATCAAAACTCAGGTTTTTATATTGAATAAACAGTGGCCCTCTGAAAGCCAGAATTCTGTTGATCTGAAAAATTTAAGCAAATAGAATATAACTGCCACTAAGCACAGTGTACATGCAGTTTGTCTTGATGAAGACATGTCTATTCTTATAAGAAAACAAATGTTTGTTAAGTTAACATGATTTATTTTGCCTTGAAATATATAACGATGCCCTTCAGTGGTTGCTAGGTAACTTATTTTAGTTTAAAAAATAAGCTAAATTACAGACTTTAGAATATTTTTCTTAATTATATAGTTTCATAAAGCAGGGAGTTAAAAAGTAAGGCACAAGGTCATGGCTTAATTTGACATGATACAGTCCTTGCTACTCCCACTTCCACTTAAGCAGAGTTGCAATAATGCTGTGTGAGCATTTTTGTAAGATAAGCTGGACCCCAGTAGTTGAAGTATCCTTTTCTACCTACACCCCAATAGTTGAAGTCTAATTTAACAACATTCATGTGAGCCTTCTGGTATGAAAGTTCTAAATAGACTAATTTGGGGCACCTGGGTGGCTCAGTCAGCTAGGTATCTGACTTGATTTTAGCTCAGGTCATGATCTCAGTGTCATGAGATCCAGCCCCGCATCAGGCTCCATGCTCCGTGGGGGGTCTGCTTGAGATTCTCTCTCTCTCCCTCTGCCTTTGCCCCTCCACCCTGCACCAGCACTCTCTCTCTCTCTCTCTCTCTCAAATGAAGTGAAATGAAATAAGATAAAATAAGTAGACTAATTCACCTATGTTTCCTTCATTTGGTTTGAACAATGTCTCAATTCATGTGGATTCCTGGTTAAGACTTAGCAGGGCAAGAAGTCTTTTACCACACTTTGACTCTTATCTCAGACTAATCCATGATTAAGAGCCTGCTCACCATGCATCCATTTCTATTTGCCATAGACACCAAATATTTGTTCTGATTCTTCTCTTTCTGTGACAGTCATACTCATCCAAACCCAAGTTTCTCTCCCTAGTTCAATCACTAAAGATTCCACTTCTTCCCCCGATGTTACTGTCTTTGTGAAAATATCTTTTTTTTCTTATAGTCCCTTTAAGCCAGCTCTCTTGCTCATTCTTTCCCCTTGCTTGAATAAATCACCTGGCTGGTTGTTATGTTTTCTTTGGTAGTTCGTAATAATGATACTTTTCTCATAATGGTATGGAATCTATTTCTCTCTCCTTGAATTGAGGCTGGCCATCTGACCAGCTTTGTTCAATGTGACTTTGGCAACATGACATAAGCACACCCCAGAAAAGCACACTGTACAATGAGTCTTGCCTGTTTGCTGCTCTTAGAACTCTGAGCTGCCACAAGAATAATCCTGGAAAATTCAAGAAAAGACCATGTGGTGAGAAGCCCCAGTTGCCCCAGCTGTATCAGATGAAGCCATCATACGCCGGCTTGCTGACAGCCATACATAAAACCCTAAGAAACAGTCACCTGGCTGACTGGCAGCTGACCCCAAACATGAATGAGCCCATGGTGCAGCAATGACCTGCCCTGATGAGGCCAGCCCAATCATCAACCCACAAAGTTGTGACCTCAATAAATGGTTGTTATCTTAAGTTAGGGAGTTTGGGGTTAGTTGGTTTTGTAGCAAAAGCTTCCTAATACATTTTCCAATAACTCAAAATAGACGTGGATGTGCTAACAGAATCAGTAGCTAATAGCTCTGGACTAGCTGGCCTAAACGATTTCCATAATATGGACTATAACCACACTCAGCCATATGGTTTCTGTTTATGGATCAGTGGCTAACAGAATATAGATCTAATAAGCAAGCTAATACAGTTCCTCAAAGAAAATAGCCTTGATCATGAAAACTTGTTCAAAGGAAGGGCCACAAAGTGGTGTTTAATATATTTCATTTATGAAGAACTCTAATAATGAAAGCAGGGGGAATCCCTATGGTCCAGGGAGAAGAGAGAAGTATCACAACTGACTCTTCCATATGGAAGGACAGATGCCACAATAAAGTGCTAACGCTTGATTTTGGTTAGCTTAATCCTGCTTTATATAGTTTGTTGGTCCTCCTGCCTGAAAACAATGCTGTTGACCATGTAGAGGTAAATGGAATATTCCTAAATGTCATTCCATGCTTTCCACCTTAAAGAATAGAAACTATCAATTAAAAGGATCCATTTGATCACTGCCTTTGTTTTTATTTTATTTATTCACTTATTTTTTTAAGTAGGCTCCACGTCCAACATGGGGCTTGAACTCATAAACCTGAGATCAAGAGTCACATGCTCTGTTGACTGAGCCAGCCTTTAGATGCAGAAAGTCACTGTATTGAGTCAGGGTCCAGTTGGGAAAAGAGAATCCACTTTTGGTGTTTTACATAAAAGGAATTAAATATGTGGCCACTGAGGACAAAAAAGATGGAACAATCATGAAGACAAACAAACAGGGAAAGTTTCACCCAGGTGTTAGAGCAGAAAGCCGCTATGACTTCTGCAGCAAGAGGGAAAATGAGTGTGGTATTCGGAATCCTAGAAGCAAGATTTAAGTGATGGAAGTTAGAGCTGGTAGGATAGGAGCCCACAGAAGGGGAGACACGCCTACTGCATAAATGCCAACCTACCACTTCAGAGCAATCACTCATTAAAACTATTTCCTGATACAACAGAAAAAAAGGCAGAAGGCAGATTTTGTACTTTTCGTACTTTTTTTGAAACATACACTAAAATGTATGGAAAACCTGCCTTCCTCCTCTCTCAACGAATGCCTGATCTCCTTTACTCTGTTTCTAACATAATCTCTACACCATAAGCTCCTCTCTGGGTGGTATTTTAATCATTTCTTCTTCCTTGCTTCTGGGCCTTTCAGTTGAAAGAGCTGGACTCCCACAAGGTGCACTCAGAAAGGCGCTTTAATTTTTCTCTTCAAAAACAGTCCTCTGGATTTGTTCTTTCCTCTTCTCTAAATGAAATATTGGATCAGATGTACATATTTTCTCATGATTTTCGAATAATAAGTAGTTCTTTAGTTCCTGCATTATGAAAACTTGCGCAATCAATGACTTCTGTAAATCCAGTCTAGCTTCGGGGCATTGCATTCACTGTTCCCTCTGCTCATAATGCTCTTCCATCAGTAAAGTGTCCACATAACCCTTTCATTCATCTCTGTGCTAAAATACCACAACTTCAGAGAAGCCGTCCTTAAATTCCCTGATAGAATACTTTCCCCACTGCAATTTTGTCACCATCTAACTCCACATGTTGCTTTACTTTCTTCACATGCTTACCACAACCTGAGGCACTGTACACTTCTCTCCCAATTCCCTCCATCCCCTCAATAAAATGTAAGCTTCCTGTCATTCATCACTCTGTCTTGTTCATTACTGTATCTTCAGTGGCTTGGACAATGTCTAGCCCATAGGAATAAATATTGATGGGATAAATAAATGTCGATGGGGTAAAATGAATAATGAGGAATGCATGATACCACAGAGCACATACAGTAAATATCATACCAATCTTACAACTTCTTTGTTGTTACAGCTCTACTAGAGAAGATTATATTGCAGTCAATTTAATTATTTCTTGGAGATAATTATCTCCAAAGATCATAGAAAATTTATCCTCCTGATCCTGACAAATTGTTGCAGATAAAAAAATGGCAACAGTTACACTAAAAGATACAAAGCATACACTATTTAGTCGAATTACTTGATTCTGGCTGGAAGACCTTTTCTTTCTTTGAACATGAAGAGACCCAGTGGGAAATGCCTGGCTTGCATGTCTGTTTTTGTCAAACATTCAACAGTAACTGATAATCTCTACATCTGTTATTTATTTGACAACTCTCCAGAGGGCCATACAAGTGGAAATTTCAGAGAAGCCCTAAACAAACTCTGCAGTTCTGTGCAATGCCAGGAAGAATTTCTAACTGTTATAGATGTGTTAGGTTTAATTCAATCATTCACACAAATGGCAACTTAGTGCTGCATTCTTCTGCTTAAAGTATGTAATGTGAAATTCTGTGATGTGTCCACTATTGTATTTAAAAATAAAAATTAATTACACATTGAAATTAAGCCACTCCACTCGGGGAGGAGGCAAAAGTCAATGAAAATTTGCAGCTGGTCAGGAAGTATATCCAGGGTGGAGAGATTTTTGCAGAGCTCAGGAAGACAGGAAGATTGTAAGGCATGAAGGAAGACATTTAGATTTTTTTGTGATGTTTTCAAGATTGTGACAACTGGAATGAAAAAGATGCAACCTATCTCCCTAAGCTTATATTACATAACTAAACTCAATGATCTCAGAAATTAATGAGCTGGATTTGGCTTGAATTTTTAAAAGCCATTAAATGATCTATTCTGTAAATAATATGTATGCTGCAATACATGCGTTAGGCATAAAATGGAAAACACCAAGACCATAAAATAGAGACAAAATATTTATGCATTTCTTTACGTGACAACGGGTTTTCATTTACAGTTTTGAGTTAAAAATGTCCGTTTTCTGAATGTGAACAGATATCTGAAAATTGCTTTTTACAAGCTATTCACTTTAGTACACAACAGATGAAGCAAAACCCCATGGACCGTCACTCTATATTCATGCAAGGGGAAAAAAAAAAAAGCAAGACATACAGGTTATCCCACTGGGCACTAACTAATCCTTTGAGGAAATTTAATCCATGCTTGTGACCATCATTTATTTTAATGGAATCCCTGAACAAGAAGTTGTTCTTCCAGTATAATTTTTAGATCAAAGCAAAATCATTTATCTTGAAATTTCATGACAGAAAAACATCTGCAGTAAAACACTAGAGAGCACTCCTCACTAAGGTATCAAAGTAACGGCTAACCTCCAAAGCCAGCTGAAGTACAAGCAGTATAAGTCATTTGGGCCTCCAAAAACATCTTACACCTTCTCAACTGATTGAATGATTAACTTCTTGATGAGTGAATAAATGATTGAAGCTCTTGATAAGAATCAAAGACATGATCTCTTTACATGCCAATAAGACTAAGAAGTATCAGCCTATAGAAGAGATTATTGGAGGATTCTCTCTTGAAGAAGTTTTAAACGTTGGCATAGATACAAAATGTGAAAATTATGGGAAACATTAACTGGCTAAACATCTGCTGAAATTTTCATTCAATTAAAAGCAGAGCATCATAAAACCTCAACTTGGCTTCCTTAACATGTCATGGCTCAGAGGTGAAGGGGGGACTTCTGCTCTGGATATGATTAAGAATCACCAAGAATTAAGGAAACAAAGTCAAAATTCAATGATTCTATATTACACACTAGGCACAGTGCTTAAAAAAAAAAAAGCTATATGAGAAATCCAAGATCCCCATCAGACTGAAAAAGAGTATGTACAATCAACGGAAAGAAGAAGTGGCACATAACTAAGGAAACATACTTTTAAAATCCTCTATAAAAAGCATGAAGCCCAGTATAAGAATTGTTTAAACATGGTAATTAGTTACATTCTAAAGACAGAACTTAAGTGAGAGAAGGTAAAAACACTCAACTCCTATTTTCCTTCCAGCCTCTCTACCAAAAATAATATAGTAATCATTCATGTACATACTCCCTGAGTTCAGAGTCCAATCTTCCAATAAATTATAACCTCTCTAAGTCAAATTATCCTGAAAACTTAAAAAAAAATCAACTTAACAGGGTAAATACAGTACATATAAAACTCTTAGAATAATATCTAGTACATGGTTAAATACTAGTTAAGTGTTACCTATGATCATCATCATAATCTTCATTCTTATTATTAAGATATATTAATCTTAGAGTGTTTACTGATTGGAGTAAATGTTACAGGAAATATTTAGAATTTTCTACCCATACCTCACACACCACTGTAAGTTGGCTACCATTGGAATACAGATGAACTCTCCTTTTGTTCCTTCCTTTCTTTAGTTTAGCTAAATGGCTCTCCTCTGAATATTAAGAACTTCTATGTATATGATATATGAAGTAAAAGTGTATGTATATATGACACATAACCATATACAACATGTTTGGGGGCCAATTATGCGATTTTAAGTGTTTTTCCCTTCACTATGCACATTTTTTCATGTCACAATGGACTTTAGAAATTACACTCAAAAAAGGGACTCAAATATAACTAGAAATCTGGAAATAGCATCATTCAGTGTCACTGAAACAACTGAAAATCAGAGAAAATACAGAAAAAAAATTTACAGAAAAAGTTTTCTAGACACTTTAAACATACTAAAATCCTCAAGTACACTTTACTGATTTTCCAAAGTCCTTGAAAAAATACATTTTAAAGCAGTATAGAGACAACAATGACAACAACAACACACTTGCAAGAAATAGAGGCTGATCCAAGTTAAAAACTGGGGAAAATGTGTATTTACAGATCACTAGCTTGATGTGGACTTAGGGAAAAAATCTAGTGTGACATGCTGTGCAATTGATCTGTGAGCATTTACAAATTAAAAGGTGTATCTAGCAATTGGATTTTGTTTCCTAGGAACAAGTCAATTCAAATTAACACCATATCATTGCAATTGGGTTAGTAGGTATTCCTTGGCTTGTAGACCCATCACTCCATTCTCTGCCTCCAAGGGCACACTGTCTTTTCCCTGTGTACCTGTACCCAAACTTCCCTCTTCTCAAAAGGACACAGGTCATTAGATTAGGCCCACCCTAATCCAGTATGATCTCATCTTAACTTGACTACATTGGCAAAGACCCTATTTCAAAACAAGGTCACATTCATGGGTACAATAGGTTAGGAATTCAGCATATCTTTTTGGGGGACACAACTTAATCCCCAATAGTACTATATTCCAGGCATTTTACATTATGTTGCCTCAATTAATGGTTGCCATAAACTCAGTGAAGTAGATCTCATTTCCTTCTAACTGATGACAAACAATTCTTGATAAGATTAAGTTACTTTTTTTAGAATGACATAGCAAGTAAAAGGCAGTCTTGATTTAAATATGGAACTGCCTGATTACAAAGTCTACGTTTCTGAAACTGGGGTATGAACACCCTGGAGTTACAAAAAAGTATGGTCATCAGTGGTACAAGAATCTTTTTGGTTAACATGGTCCATATTCATGGAAATCAACTTTATCTACTGACAAGTGACTTAAAACATTAGTTTTACATTAAAATTAAAACATTTTGTAATGGAATGCAAAATTTACAGAGGGTATTATAAACAATTTTCACTTCAAATATATTTCTCAGGTCCAGAAGACTGATGTTTGGCAAACACTTAAGTAAATATTCACTCCATCAGTCTATAGATACTTTTTTAAGTTAAAAAGAAATTAGAGAAGTGTTGCTGGAATGATAGGTGTTTTTGTTTATAGGATGGATCATCATTTGTAAGGCTCTTGCGGAAAAAGTCCAGGAAAAGATGAAATTATTTAAATCTAAACTGATAATAAGCCAAAATACCCTATAATCTGTCCTCATTAGTTGATCTTTTAACAGAAACACACAAGATTGAGATTGAAAATCTTAAATTTGGCGTGATAGATCAACAGTTTTATAACTTTACTTGGTGGCAAAATTTCATGCTCTCACTAATCAATAGGTTAGGTATACTTTATGAAAATGCCCGATTCTAATCCCATTTCCTTAAGGGAATTCTAGATCTTCCAAAAGCTAGGACTAATCACATGTCCTAGTTTCTTTCTTCTTTTTTTAATTTATTTTTTTTTATTGTTATGTTAATCACCATATATTACATCATTAGTTTTTGGTGCAGTGTTCCATGATTCATTGTTTGTTCATAACACCCAGTGCTCCATGCAGAACGTGCCCTCCTCAATACCCATCACCAGGCTAACCCATCCCCCTACCCTCCTCCCCTCTAGAACCCTCAGTTTGTTTCTCAGAGTCCATAGTCTCTCATGGTTCATCTCCCCCTCCGACTCCCCTCCTTCATTCTTCCCCTCCTGCTACCTTTTTTTTTTCTTTTTTTTAACATATATTATTTGTTTCAGAGGTACAGGTCTGTGATTCATTAGTCTTGCACAATTCACAGTGCTCGCCATAGCACATACCCTCCCCAGTGTCTATCACCCAGCCACCCCATCCCTCCCACCTCCCACCACTCCAGCCACCCTCAGTTTGTTTCCTGAGATTAAGAATTCCTCATATCAGTGAGATCATATGATACATGTCTTTCTCTGATTGACTTACTTTGCTCAGCATAATACCCTCTAATTCCATTCACGTTGTTGCAAATGGTAAGATATTGTTTTTTTTTTTTAATTTATTTATTTGACAGAGCGATAGCGAGAGCAGGAACACAAGCAGGGGGAGTGGGAGAGGGAGAAGCAGGCCTCCCGCTGAGCAGGGAGCCTGATGCGGGGCTTGATCCCAGGACCCTGGGATCATGACCTGAGCCGAAGGCAGATGCTCAACGACTGAGCCACCCAGGCACCCCAAGATATTGTTTTTTGATGGCTGCATAATATTCCATTGTGTGTGTGTGTGTGTGTGTATACATTCCATTGTATATTCCATTGTGTATGTGTGTGTGTGTGTGTGTGTGTGTGTGTGTATACCACATCTTCTTTATCCATTCATCTGTTGATGGACATCTTGGCTCTTTCCATAGTTTGGCTATTGTGGACATTGCTGCTATAAACATTGGGGAGCACGTACCCCTTCGTATCACTACATTTGTATCTTTGTGGTAAATAGCCAGTAGTGCAATTGCTGGGTCATAGGGTAGCTCTATTTTCAACTTTTTGAGGAACCTCCATACTGTTTTCCAGAGTGGCTGTACCAGCTTGCATTCCCACCAACAGGGTAGGACGGTTCCCCTTTCTCCACATCCTTGCCAACATCTGTCATTTCCTGACTTGTTCATTTTAGGCATTCTGACTGGTGTGAGGTGGTATCTCATGGAGGTTTTGATTTGGATTTCCCTGATGCCGAGTAACGTTGAGCACTTTTTCATGTGTCTGTTGGCCATTTGGATGTCTTCTTTGGAAAAATGTCTGTTCATGTCTTCTGCCCATTTCTTGATTGGAACATTTGTTCTTTGGGTGTTGAGTTTGATAAGTTCTTTGTAGATTTTGGATACTAGCCCTTTATCTGATTATGTCATTTGCAAATATCTTCTCCCATTCTGTCAGTTGTCTTTTGGTTTTGTTGACTGTTTCCTTTGCTGTGCAAAAGCTTTTTATCTTGATGAAGTCCCAGTAGTTCATTTTTGCCCTTGCTTCCCTTGCCTTTGGGGATGTTTCTAGGAAGAACTTGCTGCAGCTGAGGTCGAATGAGAACGGAAGAACTCCAGCACTAGGGGAATACAGCACATAGAATTCATGGCTTTTTTCCCCCATGATTCTTCAGTCTTTCAAAGTTAATTTTTTTTTTAAGATTTTTATTTATTAGAGAGAGAGAGACAACGAGAGAGGGAACACAAGCAGGGGGAGTGGGAGAGGGAGAAGCGGGCCTCCCGCGGAGCAGGGAGCCCGATGCGGGGCTCGATCCCAGGACCCTGGGATCATGACCTGAGCCGAAGGCAGTTGCTTAACCGACTGAGCCACCCAGGTGCCCCTTTCAAAGTTAATTTTTAATTTTCTTTTTTTCTTTCTCTATTTTTTTTTGAATTTTTCTTTTTCCCTTTTTCAACCAACATCTTATCAATCCGTTTTTTTAAAACCTTTTTTATTTTTCATTTTTAGAGTTATATTCCATCCCATTTTCTTTTATCAGGAAGTCTTAAGTCACTGGAGCACTTTTCTCATCAAAATGGCTCTTTGCTCTCTCCCCAGGCACACTGCTACCTAATTATTCTTCAGCTAATGTTTGGTTAAAATGACACCCCACTTCCCTAAGGGTATTCATTTATTCTTCATTCATTCACAATCTTTATTATGCATATAATTATTATTATGCTAGGTACTATATGACTGGCTGATAAAAGTATAAAAAGATGGTCATTCACCTCTATCCCAAATACAGAAATTTGGGGGGGTTTTCCTTCTACCATTTTGTTGTTTGTCTCTACCTGTTAGCATCTATCTGTATGCTCACTATCTAGTTCTCTGGCTTTCTCTCCATGATTTACTTGTTGTTTCTCTTTTTTGTGGTTGTTTTTGTTTTTTGTTTTTTCCATTCACCAGCTTTCAAGCAATATGGCTTTGGAGGAATTGCACATTTTCTCTCTGAGCTCTCAGGGAACATACTGAACACATATTATAAGGCACAACCTGTGTGCTTTTAGTTCTATTTTTCCACAGAGGTCACTTGTTTGGGTGCCCTGGGCTTTCTGTGTCACTTATGTCACATGTAGGGTGAGTTGGAACTGTAGTTTCCCAGATAGGAGGATTTAATGCTTCTTGTGGCCAAACGATAGCAAGTTGCTGAAGTTCGGGGCAAACATAAACTTAGGCATATGCAAGAGAGAGTTTTAGATAATAAATTTTTAGCAATATGTTAAACATAAAACCCCAAATTTCCTCTGTCATTGAACTCCCTGTGGAGCATAGGTTAAGAATGCCTTAATAGTAAAACAGCAATAGTGCTATTCTAAAAAGAACCTTAAAATAAAAATTGTAAGAACATTGTAAAGAGGTTTTGAGAACGACAACCAGGAAGACATTTAAATGACTGCTTAAATATGATTATCTATCTTAGTCCCTAAAGGTATCTATCCCACCAGGGGAAAAGTATACTATATCCATTTTTTAGACATTCATTTTTGTGTGATTAAAGTAAATTGTGATACCTTTAAAAATGTACATTGTAACTATAGACTCTGAGGCTAGTTCAATCATTTCCATAGAATCTGTGGTAAGTCATAAAAACAGAGGCAATTAGGGGTGCCTGGGAGGCTCAGTCGGTTAAACATCTACCGTCGGCTCAGGTCATGATCTCAGGGTCCTGGGATCAAGTCCCAAGTCAGGCTCCCTGCTTAGCGGGGAGTCTCCTTCTCCCTCTGTTTCTGCCCCTCCCCCACCTGCACAAGCATATACTCTCTCTCAAATAAATTAATAAAAAATCTTTAAAAAAAAACTGAGGCAATTATTCCACAATATCTAAAGTGTCCATGAAAAACTATTTGTATGAGAAAACTGGAAAGTAAATTCTCCATTTCCATTGAATCATATTAGAGAATGGGTGATGCATTCAAAAGGTGACTGAACTTCATGCCAGTAGCTGATTTTTAAAAGCCAAAAGTATGTTGTATGTTCCAATAAAATGTTCCAGGAAAGAACTAGTTCTACTTGAAAGAGAACTAACAAGCTGGTCTGCTTTTCCTTCTGTGACTACAAACACCAACAGGTAGTACCAAAATCTCCTTATCACAGGGTTTTTCTTTTTACACACTGAGTTAGTATCCCTTCTGCTCCTTCCTCCTATCACTATTCACTTGATCAACCTTGACCCGGGTGGGACAGAGTCATTATATGTATGGAAACAGGCCTCTCTAAATTGAACTGATGTTCTAGCAAAATCAAGAAAGAATAATGTCCTTGAAAAATTTTCAACCACATATGTTTTGATACACATTTACTGATTTTTATTTCCTGTTTTACAATTTAGGTCTTTAATTATTCAACTCTTGTAAAATCCTATACCTACAAATGTAAATCTTGCAACAACAGTAGTCACATTGTGAGCCCTTGCTACATGCTAGGACTTATATTAGGGACTTTATATATAGTATCTAATGTAATGCTCACAGTGAAACTACAAGGCAAATATTATTATCCCAGTTTTACAGATGAGGAAACAGCAACTAAGAGAATTTAAGTAGCTTGAGCAGTGTCAAACAACAAATGGTCATTATGTGAATCCAGTCTGCCTATTTTCACATCTGTGTTCTTTCCACTGAACTAGGGAATTTATGGTTTGTTTTTACTTTCAAATTCTTTAAATGCAAACTGTTCAATCTATTTTCATAGGCAAGGGTAAAATGTTGTTATTAAACAGAAGGAGCAATCTGATCTATAAATTATGCAAAGGAGAAAAATCTCATAGAATGGTAAGCTGGGTGTCTCTCTGAAATGTCGTGAATAGTAAGGCAGTGGAAAAATCCATTTATTAATCAAGGTCTTTTAGCTATACCTAAGCCAGTTATCAAGGGAAAGCATACATTTTTATGATGAATATTATTTTCAGAAAAAGAGTACAAAATCCAAATATTATTATAAAATGAAATTGATCCAATCACCAAAAACTATTTAGACACCAGAAGCCAGAGAGTAAAAAGAATATATTATTTGTAAGTTGCATTCTCTCTCTGTTAAAATTATTTGTTTCATTGTTTCTTTTTCCTCTAACAAACACATTTATGCACATTTTGATAAGTGATGCCCATTTGGAAAGCATTTTATATTTCTAAAACAAGTAAATAAAGGGGCACCTGGATGGCTCAGTTGGTTAAGCGACTGCCTTTGGCTCAGGTCATGGTCCCAGGGTCCTGGGATGGAGCCCTGCATCAGGCTCCCTGCTCAGAGGGAAGCCTGCTTCTCCCTCTCCCACTCCCCCTGCTTGTGTTCCCTCTCTCGCTGTCTCTCTCTCTCTGTCAAACAAATAAATAAAAAATCTTTTAAAAAAATAAATAAATAAAGACTTGCCAACTTTCAGTGAAGCACAATATATTTAGCCCATAAGAAGTCACAAACAATATGTCAGCTTCAATACTTTCTAGACACACATGCTATGCTGTTGGTTTTATATTATATTTACAATATGGCAATATTATTATTTATGTATATTTTCCCATATGTAATTAGTAGTCTATGTGGAAATAAGCAATTCTGAAAATAAGTTATTTTGAAACATCCTGCTGACAAACATATAATTTGTGATTGCTACTTACATACAAAACCTCATTTTGTTTTAAAATAAAAATAAAACATAAGAAAATATGCCAAAAGCCACTGTTAACCACAATTCTATAGTTTCTACATGGGGGTGGTTTATTTCTGGCTTTCCAGAATATTATGGAAAAAAATTATGTGGCAATCACTGTGTTCAGTATACAGGCTACTAACTTTATTTAGCTATTCATCACTGTGAAAAGAGTTACTCTCCTTAAAGTTATATAGTGCTAGCTATTTTACTCCCAGCTAATAAAGTGTTATAAAATAATAATAATTTAATAGCTAACACCTAGATAGATTTCATGTGAGCCAAACATTCATATGAGCCCTTATATGAATTAAATCATTAAGTCTTCACAACAACTTTGTGAAGTAGGCACTATTTTTATCTCTTACACAGAAAAAAAGGTTAAAAAAATTGTCCAAATCGGACAGCTAGTGTGTGGAAGAGATCAGATCTGAACCCAGGCTACCTGGCTCAGAGTTTTAATACTCTGCCACACTGCTTCAAGATTATTTATGAATCTTTTAAACCTAGCCCAATACTCCAGTAAGCTCTCCTTCCTGGCAGTACTGATGGTCTTCCTAATTTATGTGGATTGCAGTAAACATCAACTCATGCAAAGATTTAGCCGAAAAGAGAGTTTATTTTGAAGATTCAGAGATTTGTCTGTCCTAAGGGCAGCGTGCTGGGTCTGGAAAACCCAGAAACAGATAATTGAAATCAATCGGAAAGCACTTGGGGAAAAAAGCTTGCTCTTTCCTTTCCTCTCTTCTCTTTTCTCCTCTGTTCCCCTCTCCTCTCCCCTCCTCTCCCCTCCTCTCCTCTCCCCCTCCTCTCCTCTCCCCCTCCTCTCCTCTCCCCTCCTCTCCTCCTCTCCTCTCCCCTCCTCTCCTC
>NW_027397076.1:28559415-28592852 GCF_003265705.2 Callorhinus ursinus
CCTCCTCTCCTCCTCTCCTCTCCCCTCCTCTCCTCTCCCCTCCTCTCTTCTCCCATCTGTCTCTGTCTCTAACGTCTTTCATGCCTATTTTCCCCACTTCATTCTTCACTAATGGGGCTAAACTGGCTTCCTCTGTTCTGCATGTCCATGGCAAATCCAGGTCTGTTATTTCTGAGCTAATAGCCAATACCTATAGCTAACTTACACTCATGGTCCACAATTTCTAGGCAGAAGAAATAAAATTGGCATAGCCTGGATCAAAAATCCACCCTTTATCGAATCAGAAGTGACCAGTGTTGGCAAGGTTTCACCGCATGCTACCTACTCAGTAGACTGTGGGAAAAACACTCACAGAAGTGAAGGAAGCCAACAAGCACCCATGACAGTTCTACTCCAGTATTTAATAGCAATCCAAATGTTCCAGTTAGCTCAGGAAGTTTCCTTTGCGATCAACACACAAAAGTAAATTACATAGGCATGCCTGGCTGTCTCAGTAAGAAAGGCATGCCACTCTTGATTTGGGGTCACGAGTTCAAGCCCTACATTGGCTGTAGAGATTACTTAAATGAATAAATAAAAACTTTAAAAAATAATTTTTTAAAAAGTCAATTACTGTGGTAATATTTGTGTTTACATTTTTATGGGTCTGGCTAGCCACAGTTAATTCTGTTTTTATTAAACAATAAAATAATTCCTATTGCTGTAAATGATAAATATATTATTTCTAGATTCTGAGTTACATTATGATTAATTCAAAAAACCTCCAAGAGTCAGAAAATGCACTAAATGAGGAAATAGAATCCAGTGGATATAAATATATAACTGAATATGTAAATTGAAGATATAAGCTGAATGTATTTGAAAGTCGATGTGAAAAAGGAAAAAAAATGCAAACAGTTATGGCACCAAACGTGGACAAATCACTCAAGTTTTCTAGGTTTTTGCCATCCTATAATTTGACTTATACATTTTGAAGGCCTCTCTACTTTTAAAATTATATGGCACTTTTTTCCCCTCCTACAAGTATAGTATTTGAGGAAATGATCTTAAATCTAAAGAGAATTTCCTTCAAACAAAATGATTCATTGACTATATAAAGACATGCATGGAAAAGAAAACCATTTTTCCCACCTGTATACTACCAGTAAAAAAATAAATAAAGAAATAGAAATTATATATTTTTGGGGTTTTGCCCCAAAGTAATTTCTATAGCTTGTAATACGTTTATTCATCTTAAATCTGAATTTTGAGATTCCAGTTGGCATTTAAAGAGTACTAAGTCCCTGAAGATAACATTTTGTTATGCCAAAAGTTTTTAATGAAATAATTTCAGATACATCCAAAGGCATTTGAGACCAGGGGAAGAGCATATTGACTTTACTGTCACTGAGCAGTAAGTATGAAAAGAACTTTTCATTCCTTGATTTGTGCACTGAATTTATACTTTTTCTCAGATCTTTTTCTTAGTGTTTTAAAATATAAGGTCCTTGCTCAAATTAATGCAGCCATATGGCAAGATCAGCACAGAAGGAAAACATACACTGACACCTGTGCAGATAATGTGTAGAAGCAAAATTAGAGTAGAGAGAAGTATAATGAAATGGTCATGACAACAACTTTTGACTCTAAGCCCAAAATAAATTACGAAAAAAAATAAGAAAATATGGCAGTAGTTCTAGAGTAAATTTAATAAAGACTTCTGTGCCTTTCTATTCCCTGTTGATTTGGTTTTCATGACCACCTACCTTTTGGGATAATCTTTACTGTATTTTCCATAGCCCCTGTTTCATGGTCTACACAATGTAAAAACAACAAATGGTTCATTCAGTCTAATGGCTGATCAGCTAGTCAAACTACTGGTGTTGTGGAACTAAATTAGTGGAACCAATTCACAGAGTAAGCACCATCAGTCCAGAAGCCAATTTCAGGTGTAGCACCATCCTAATTAAAGCGGGGTAAGTAAGAAAAATAATTCAGAGAAATTTTGCCATCAATAAAATATCAAGTCAAACTTTCAGAGGTAATTTTTTAAAACAACTGAAAACAACTAGAATATAATGACAGAAATAACAGTTAAGAATAGGAATCACGGCGCCTGGGGGGCTCGGGCATTAAACGTCTGCCTTCGGCTCAGGTCATGATCCCAGAATCCTGGGATCGAGCCCCGCATCAGGCTCCCTCCTCAGCGAGAAGCCTGCTTCTCCCTCTCCCACTCCCCCTACTTGTGTTCCCTCTCTCACTGTGTCTGTCTCTGTCAGATAAATAAGTAAATCTTTAAAAAAAAAAAAGAATAGAAATCACTTGTTTCAGAGATAGGAATAAAGGTAAGGGCAGTTTTACGATGAAATCACTTACTGTACAGCCCAGCACCATATGTATATCCATACGGTGGATGAGTATTGCTAAATCCAGAGGGCACCTCTATGTGCCACTCAGAAAGACATTACTAGAAAATTTCAGACCTGCATATTCATGTAAACCCAGGGACTCTAAACAGAAACAAAAGAAGAGAAGCTTCCTTTTTAAGGAACTAGGGTAGGTCAGCTGAAACTGGTAGAAAAGGGCAGCTACGGCTGAATAAGAATCTGAAGCAGAGACAAGGAATACAGAAAAAAAAAAATTATGGTTGACTCAGAGAACGAGAGAAGAAAGGATCTATGACAAGGGTAGTCCAGATCTGGGGAATTATATGGAGGGAGCAATCTCCCCATGAGCTTCATTTTCCATACTGGACTCAGGTGGATTTTTTAGCTGCTGACATTACGTTGTTTAATTTTCTTTATGTCCAAAATGTGTGCCTTTTCTTGCTCTCAAGATGACTAGGCTATGAGAGCAGAGATAAGGATGGCATACTGAAAAAGATCAAATGAACCAAGCAATATGACTGCCAGGTTCTTTCCATAAAGAAGCGAAGAGGCAGACACCAGGCCCATCCTGCATGGAAATCTTAATGAGATTCTAAACTAGAAGAAATCGGAGGAGAACAAAACAGACTCTTTTACTGAGAAGTCTGTTTAGCAGATTTGGAGGTGAAAGGAGCAAAAAGACGGTTAAGATTTCAAAAGTAGCCAAAGAAAAGAAAGACAATTAGTACATAGCAGAGGAAATACTCAAACACCCAGAAGAAAAAAAGATATGAGGAATAGAAATTAAGTTGACTAAATTATGGGTCTCTGGTAGCTAGTGAATGAACAGTTTGTTTTGAAAAAAGTATACAAATTTTAAAATTTCGAACACATAAAGTATGCCTCACTTGGTGATTCAAATATTATTAAAATTTTAAGTTTTATATCCTTCCCTGATCCAAAACTCACATTAAACCTTCAGGAAGAATCAGTTCAAATCTGTTTCCTCAAGAAGCCTTGGACAAACCATCCTGCATCCCCAGAATTTAATCCTCACAAAGCTCTGTCCAGTGCATTTTATGACCCCATCTTCCAGCCCTCCAAATACACTGCCTTTGTCCAGGTTAATAATGACTTCCAAGTGTTAGATTCACTGGCCAATTTTCAGTTCTCATCCACTTGACTTGTCAACAGCTTTTGATGTAGCTGATCATGTTCTGCTCCCTGAGCGCCTTCTTCACTTGGCTTCCAGGATAACACATTCTTAGGTTTTCTTCCTGCCTCCCTGGCTGCTATTTCTTGGTCTCCACTAATGTTTTTTCCTCATCTCTCTGACCCCTACCCATTGCTATTCCTCCAGTTTCAGTAATTAAACTTATTGTCCTCTCAATTTACACTCTCCCCCTTGGAGACTTCATCAGATTTCATGGCTTTAAATAGTATCCATACATTATTACTCCAAAATGATTAACTCTAGTTATCACCTTCCCCCTGAAGTCCAGATGCCTATTTCCAACTGCTAACCCAGTATCACTACTTGGATATCCAAAAAGCATCTTGTGATAGTTAATTTTACATGTCAAATGGATGGAGCCACAAGATGCCCAGGTATCTGTTAAAACATTATTTCTGGGTGTGTCTGTGAGAGCTTTTCCAAAGAGAATATGAGAGTTTGTTTTGAATATAAGAGTGATATTTTGAGTTGATGGCCCTCCCCAGTGTGGGTGGGCATCACTTAATCCTTTGATGGCCTGAATAGAACAAAAAGGAAGGGGAAGGTTCAATTCACTCTATGCCTGACTGATTAAGTTGGGACGTGGATCTTCTGCCTTTGGCACTCCTGGTTCAGGCCTTCGGACTCAGACTGGAATCTATTCCATTGGCCATCTGGCTCTCAGACCTTCAAACTATGCCATCAGCTTTCTTGGGTCTCCAGCTTGCAGATGGCAGAGCGTGGGACTTCCCAGCCTCCTAAAATCATGAGCCAATACCATACAATAAATCTCATTATATACATATCCCTTTGGTTCTGTTTCTCTCAAGAACCCTAATACACATCTCAAACTTAACATTTCCACCACCGAGCTGCTGATCCCTACTTCACCCACACTGGCTCCCCTCTTGCATTCTTTCCCATCTCATTTCATAGCAACTGTACCCTTCCAACTGGTCAATCTAAAACCTTGGTGTCATCCTTGACTACCCTCTTACTCTTATATTCTATGTATGATCTGTCAGAAAATTCTGATAACTTTATGCTCTAATTTATATTTCACATATGTTTTGAATAAACTGAATAAAAACTGGTATTCATTTGGTTTGACTAGCTTGATGAGGTTTGAAATGGAGTGCAAATGTATTATGAAGAAGCTTTCTTTATCATGTTGTGAAAGAATGATATGATATGATTAAAAAAACAACCAAGGGCCAGAAATCCAGTGTCAGGTCAAGAGTGTGGTCTTTAGTCTACTTAGCTAACTCCCATAATCATCATATTCTCTTCTCTGAAATGGGAATACAGTTATCTAATCTGTAATGGCTGTTTTAAGAAATAAATGGAATATAAATCTCAAAATCAATGAAATGCCACATGAAAATAGGTACTTATAATAAAAATGATGGGTGATCTGAAGCCGTCCAATATTAGGTCAGATGTGGACTACTTGGAGACAGAGCCATAAAGAAGCAAAGGGGTGTAAAATAGTAAGTTGAGCTCAACAAGAGTAGAATCCACAACAAATACACTGATTTCCTCTCTGGAGACTTCATTAGAATTGTACAATCCCCACAGTGCTTTGAATAACATGAATACCGATGAACACAGACATTTATACATTCATACCCCAGCACACCTGCCAACTCTCCCCTTCCCCACCAAACACATCCATAATATGCCAATATAAAAGAAAAAAAGTAGGAAATAGGAGCCCAGGATTAGCTGATTAAAACTAAAGGTACCGTTCATGGAGAAACAAAACAAAATCAAGAGCCACAACAACCAGACAAGTACTTAGCAGGACTATAGGCTTAAAATTTGAATTGCTGTGACAAAGTCAACAAAGGGGTAACCAAGGCCCAGCAGAAAAAGGCCTCTTGGTTCCTGGGTATAAGAGATATGAGAAAGTATAGATGGGGCAAAATGGCAAGAAAGGGTAATAGAAAATGAGGTCAGAACTCTAAGATTGCATGGAGAACGCCAGTAAATACTTAAAACTTTCAGGGTGCCTGGGTGGCTCAGTTCGTTAAGCATCTGCCTTTGGCTCAGGTCATGATCCTGGAGTCCTGGGATTGAGCCCTGCATTGGGCTCCCTGCTCAGCGGGGAGCCTGCTTCTCCCTCTGCCCCTTCTCCTGCTCCTGTTCTCTCTCTTGCTCACTCTCTCTTTCTCTCAAATAAATAAAATAAATAAAATCTTAAAAAAAAATACTCAAACCTTCAATCAAGTTAAAGGAAGGATGTGATGTGACAGTATGCATTAGTCATTTAATGAAACACCCTGTAATGGTTTCAGATTTACTTCCATGAGGGTTTAGATAAGCTGTTGTCTAGGACAGACCAAGTATCAATGATAATCAATAATGGGCATGGGAAAAGCACAAGAAGAGAAAGGGATGGGCCTAGAATTCAAAGTCATAGCTTTTAGAGAAAAATCAAATTGTTCTTTTGATGCCTTCCTAGAAAAGAGCTTGTCAAATATTCATGAGCCTATAAATCCCCTGGGGCTTGCTGACATGTAGATTCTGTCTCGAAAGGTCTGGGACAGAGCCTGAGATTCTGTATTTTTTTTTAATTATTTATTAGTTGTTTTAAGTAATCTCTGCATCCAAAATGGGGCTCAAATTCATGATCCCAAGATCAAGGGTCGCATGTTCTTCCAACTGAGCTATCCAGGTGCTTACAGGTGATGCTCTGATCACTGGTCCACTGACCACAATTTAATCAGTGTGTAAGCAACTTGAGAGCCTAAATGGGCTTTCTGTGTATGTTCATTGGCTTCCTGCAGGCCATGACCTACAGCTTTACTCTATTTGACCCATACAATTTAAAGTCCACGTTTAAAAAAACAGATTTCACCCAAACACTGGGTTTCCCGTTCCCTTAAAATACTAGCACAGCAGGCATCACTGGGTCTGAAGTTTTACATTGAGTGAAAGTCACCCCTTTAGAGAAGGCATGTTCCCTCCAACCCCCATATCCCCCTTCACTACCAAGTACATCACCTATAGAGGCAGATACCATTTGCTATTCATCATGCAATTGTTAGGTTGATTTTGTTTAGTAGAGAAATAGTTTTCTATATTCATGTCTCTGTCAAAACTGAGGAAACAAACTTAAACCAAGTGGTATCATGCCGCAGACTTTTTCCATATCAATCATGTATATTATCTGTCAATCCCCTTTAAATTTTTGACTCTGTAACACGTAGTCTTATTCAACTACCTATTTCCAGTACCTAAGACAGAGCCTGGCAAACAGTAATGTGAACTGAATGTCTAATAGAAAACAGACTCAGAATCAAGGGCATTCTTTTGGAATCCTTTAGCAGTACTCTGTTTTGTTACACCAATATTTCTACTGTGAACCTGGTTTTCACATGCAGGCAGACCCATGTATTATATGTCTACCTACAGTGAACCCATAGGTTCACAGTTAATATTTTAGATGCATTTTGTGAAATGAAAAATTAGAGGATGGGGCTACAGTGTTCTGCCTCTGGAAAAAGATCAGGTTACTGGTATCAGCAATGATGATAAAATTAAAAGTGCAACATTACCATATATTGCTTAATTCATTAATTTTCTAACATTAGCACTTTCTCAGTTTTTGACATGTTTCCATTGTCCTAAAAATGTCGTAAAAGAGTGTTCCTTTTTCCTTTTTTACTGGAAATTGAGATCAAAAGGAAACTAAATTGCCTCAAAAGGTCAGAATAAAATTAAATCTCACTCTCAGTGGTTATAAATCATAATTTATACTTTTATATGAGCTCTTTGCAAAGGAGTGGGACACATGATTCCTTTTATCAGATCTGTGTATTTTGTTTAAAAAGAAACATTTGGGTAAATGTTTCCAGACAGAATTTACACATACACACACACACACACACACACACACACACACACACACACACACTATATACTATATATACCTATGGTATAGGTTGAAGCAGCATGGGAGGAAGGCAGACTTCAAACAAATCATGATGCCTACTTAAAGGAAATACTTTTAAATACTTAAGAAAATATACACTGTTAATATATTTTATATAAAGCTCAGAAGTAAACTTTTGCATTGAAGATAGAACTGAGAACATTAACAACAGACAGTCAAAGCCAAAATAATATAAAGGCCAGATTCTAATCAAAATACTTATCTTGTATTTGGAAACTATAGTCTATGTTTTCTATGCTACAGCATGTCCAAGAATCAAAAAAATGTTCCCTTTAGTGTTTACCATAAAATGACTGGCAAGTTTTGAAAATTATACCATCTACAATCTACTTTTCCCTTCCTCCTTCCTTACCACAAAATACACACACACATCACAATTCCCTTCTTTTTAAAATCTATTTTAAAATTGGGTCAGCCCCAGGCAAACCAGCAAGTCTCTGCCAACTTTTCACCTATTTTGTTCCCACTACTGCCTTTGTTCGCATTTGATATCTCCATTCCCTTCATTGTACTTTGTCACTACTACAATGGGTCCTAGCTACGTGGGGCCCCAGTTAGATGAATCTGTGAAAATACATACTTTTCAAGAAATATTGCTATCCTGGGGCACCTGGGTGGCTCAGTTGGTTAAGCATCTGCCTTCGGCTCAGGTCAGGATCTCACGGTTCTGGGATCGAGTCCAGCTCCCTGCTTAGCAGGGAGTCTGCTTCTCCCTCTCCCTCTCCCTCTCTCTCCCTCAAATAAAGAAATAAAATCTTAAAAAAAAAAAAAAGAATATTGCTGTCCTTTTCTGCTTTCTATCAGAACTCATTATCTTATTTCTCTTTCAAACATGCCCTAATTTGTCAGTATTTTAATGAGTTACTCCTCTACAGGTGGGACATTTGATGACAAGAAAGTAGAATATGCGAGAAGTGTCTGCTGTCAGAGCAAAGGTAGAAAACTGGATTAAGCCCTCCCAAGGTGCTCTGCTTGGCAAGCAGAGTATTTTAAAAATATTTAGCTAGTTTTTAAAACTCAGAATATTTCACATAAAATTCTAGCCTCTTTTGAGAACTTTCTAGGAAGTTCTAGCAACACTGGGCCCACGTTCTTGAATGTCAGTAATGAGCTGGGAGCCTGCACATGTCAGCCAATTCTCTTCATCCCTTGTGGCTTCTTATTCTCAGCCCTTTGTTACACATTTGCTTTTCTTGTCTGGTCATTGTAGACATATCTTTGAGTTTATAATTCCTGTGCTACATATTGCCTCGTTCTTTCGTTCTACTAGCTGCAATTGGTAGGGTTGATGAAAATAATGAAGTCCTAAAAATTTGTTTTTCTTTTCCCCTAATACTCAAGCCTGTTTTACTAGCAGTAGATGATTGTTTTCCAAACCCAAATTATTGTAATTTTTATATTCACATGAACTATCACTTAGAGCAAGATTTAAAAATAAATAACAGATTTTATTTTCTCTAACTTTTATCTTCGCTTATGAACTTTATTTTGAATCTATTTTAGGGATAGGAACCTTTCCAGGTTGTGTTCATAATTGACATGCTGGAGTGCAGTGACAATACTCTCTTGTTAGTTAATTGGAAAAATACCTGGGCAAAGTGCCAAAGTCAACAGACTAAAGTAAAGCTGCTGTCATTTCTGGAAATCAGGAGGTAAAGAGGAAGCTGAAGTTCTGGAATTCAGATCAAATCACGTGCTTGAAAGGGGAAACCAGGTAAAGTGTCAAGAACGTAAAAGAAAGACAACAGCCCTGATGAGCAAAAATAAGTTGTCCTATATCTTCCTTGACATTTTCTGCAGGAAATAAGCAGTTCTTGGTCTATGGTCTGTTTGTTTGTTTGTTTGTTTTTTAAAGAATGCATTAGTGTAATTAGAGGAGTTTTATGATTATAGTTGGAGTTTTCATTTTTATACCAACAATTAAAAGGAAGTTCTTAGAACACCTTAAAGATGCTTCTCTAGCTCTGACAAACTCACTGCTTTTAACATCACTGGTTCTCTAATTTTTTTATGTTAATAAATTTTATGTTTATCAGTTCATTTTGGTAAGATGCTTTCTTTATTAATATCTACATATGACAGTGTCATTATAACTACTCTATGCAATTCAATTCTAACAGAAATACATTAGTATTATGGACTTCAACAGGGTCTCTCCTTTTTTCTTCTTCTTTAACAATCTTAGTCACCCTCCTGAGTTTTATGCGTCAGCAAAAACCTCCTATTGTATGGCAGAGAAAGTGTGGCTTAAGAGTAAACTCCTAAGAAAATATTTCATTTGATAGAGTGGGACATCCATAAAATTTGAGATTAGAAAATTTATGAAAAAAAGAAAAGAAAAGAAAATTTACGGCATGATGTTAGTCATAGTTGGTTATTTAGCTCATTTAGTTGGTATTTAGATATCAACTTTCATTTCTTAGTATCTTCATGTTCCTTTGAATTCTATATTCCTACACCATGTAAGGAGAAAACAGTCATTTAAATGTAGTGTAGGATCTTATAACAATGTCAGTATTTCCAAGCCCTGTTCTTCAGTAAACTAACATCCAGTGAGATAGTAATAGTTGTCACTGAATGGCAGTGAATGATCACCATGAAATTTATCACTTATGGATGCTGTTACTTTAATTACTTAACTAATACCAAAGTTAGTTATCTATCCAATAATCATCACCTCTCTCTCCTTTTCCTTTATAATAGATAACATATATTCTCACTTATTACCAGGTACTGTACAAAGCACTTCACATCTATTTTCTCAATATTATTCCCATTTTGAGATAAAGAAAATGAAGCCTAACAGATTTAAATAATTTTCTAAAAATCATACAATGAATTGTAAAGCTGTAATTAAATTCAGAATCTTCATAATCATTTGATGCACAAAGAAATAACTCATCAGCAAGAAGATCTAGACAGCATTTATCAACTCACCTTTGCAAGCATGTTTCTATTCGGTGGCTATAGGCTTTGTCGTGGGCTTACAACTTCCATATATCTTTATTGTACATTAAACATAAGACATACTTTGATAATTTATCAAGCAATTAATAAAACTATTTTTGCTTTCTAGTTTAATGTTTAGATCATTTCTCCCTAACACCTATGGGAATATTGTTATTATAGTACCCTGACCAAAAATTATCATCATTTAAGTGTTCTATGGTCAAATAAGTTTGAAAACACTTGTGTGTAGGTCAATTCCTCTAAACCCATGAAACCAACAGAGTGGTTGACTTGCCTTTTCAAAGGCTTCTGCTAGACTAGTAGATGAGAAGTCACATCTGCAAGGCTATTGGTCACAGAGAGTAGCAAAGGGGAGAGAATGATGAGATCAAAGACACTTTAAGGTGGAGAAAAACAAATGGACTTAAGATAAATGGTTCATCCCTGGAAGGCAGCACAGTGTTAACAGAAGTGCATTAGACTGGAAAGACTGTATTAGATTTCAATGCCATCCCTACAGCTGTTGACTTGTTTCAGAGAAGGAGTGTTTATTAAATTGTTATATTTATTTGTGACTTACATAATATAGGGCATCATATTAAATCATTTTAACTTAGGTTGTTACTGTTTCAAAAATGTAACAAGCCCCAAATAATAGCCCTGGACATTTGTTAGAGCCCTCAAAACAAAGACAAAAACAAAAAACCTACATATGGGAGGAAGAGAAATGAGATGGCCAGTACCCCAAATAGACATACGTTAATCTGCCAAGAATATAAGCAAGGAGATAAGACAAGGCACTTTAGGGCATGGTTTGAGTTCAAAATAATGCTCACTACAGAAACAGTTACTGAGTTAATATCAAAATAACCTTTGGTAGTAAATTCATACTGAATCACAACATAGATACAGAAGACCATACCTAAATTACCAGGAAAATATATTTGATTTATTTTGTTATTTCGCTTGGTTTCACTTACCTATTTTTAAGGCAGTAATACTAAGAAAAAGTTCTAATATTTCATTACAAACACTAACTTAATAGGGAGTCCTACTTCTAAAATGGGATAATCTTGCTTAAAAGAAGAAAGGATAAAAAAATATTTGACTAACCACAGCTGCTTTGGAGAACCATCTTGTGTCTAAATTGTTAAATAATTTTTTATATTAGAATGTTGGGCACAAGTCTTTCCCTTTGAACTGGTTTCTGAGATGTTACAGGTGTTTCAGATGTTGGTGTGACTTGAAGCTTTCAGAAAAACTTGCCGTTTTCCTGCAGTCTACAAATAGCTTTTATTTTTTTTTTAATTTTATTTATTTATCTGACAGAGAGAGACACAGCGAGAGAGGGAACACAAGCAGGGGGACTGGGAGAGGGAGAGGCAGGCTTCCCGTGGAGCAGGGAGCCCGATGCGGGGCTTGATCCCAGGACCCTGGGATCATGACCTGAGCCGAAGGCAGACGCTTAACGACTGAGCCACCCGGGCGCCCCTACAAATAGCTCTTTAAGACACTTTGGATTTATTCAATGAACACTTACTGTGGATTACCTACTTTGTGCAAAAAGTCATCCACATAGTTTAAATACTAATCTTCTGGTTTATATAGTGAGATTTAGGGATATTTTCTAAGTCAAAATAGAGCAGGCTATTTGCCATAGAAGTATTTATAAATATCAAAGCAAAATAGATATTGTCTAAAATAAAAAGGAAAGGTAAGAAATATATTTTTTTTCAAAAATTCCAACCATAGATAACCAGATATGAAGTAGATATGAGCTAAGGCATAACAATTATTATCTTTCATATTTTTTTTAAATTAAAGAAATAAAAACAGGCTGCAAATAACAAAGTTCTCATGTAGTTCATTCATTAAAAATACTTAACCGAGAGGTAAGATTTGATTCAATTTGAATTATAATTTGTTTAGAACGAGAATTCATAAAATGAAGCCATATGGGACTAATACAGATATAATTAAATATAGGTTTTTCTCTTATTTTCTCTTCCCACTGGGTTTGGTTTCAGTTTTGAATAGCTACCCAAACCAGGCTTCAGACAGCTACAGGACAAGAATGATACCTACTATATGTATCTATACACAATCTAAATTTATAATAGCTGTTCTTTGTATATCTTGGAGAAGACACCAGATGCATATGAATGGTATAACTATTAGACATATTTTCTTATGCCCATGTGAAGACTAGAATTTTCTTCCACTATAGAGATACAAATTCTACTTTGAGATATTTTCTATTTGAAATAAATTACACCTATTGAAAAAATATGAATAAGGCATGGTCTTTATCCTCGAGGGACTTACAGTCTAATGTGTTAGACTAACAGATGGATAATGTATATTCAGTATAAGTCTGAGAAAGAGACATCCATTGTGATGATAGTAGGGGAAGGTATGGAAGTTGAAAAGAGCTGGGAAAAAGTAACCACTAAATAGCAGGTTGGATGAGGAGAAGCCATTTAGTGTTACTAGAGCAGAGAAACAAGGCTGTACATGAACACAGGGACCAGGTCACAGCATTCTTGCATGCCATGCTGTGTGCAGATGGGACTTCACCCTGCAGCAATAGGGAACATTTACATGGATGTGGTATGGTCAACTACATTTCTCAGGCAGCAGCTGAAAGATTGGTTGGGAGGTAGTAAGACTGGATTGAGACTATCAAAAAGGTGCTTTTAGAGAGTACAAATGGGAAATGATAATGACTGGAATTAGGACAGTGATCCTAGAGATAGATGGGGGGGGGGATTGAAGAAATACTTAAGACATAAAATAAGCAGGATGTGGTGACTGATTTGATACCAGGAATGAGGAATAGATATTTGGCTTATAAATGATGTTACTTTTAACTGGGAGGAGGAATTGGTAAAAAATTGTATTGTTAGTTTAAATAAAAGTATTCTTAAATGAATATACTAGCCATAGTAGACGTTATGTTCCATTAATGCAAATTTTTCCAATAGTAAAGATAGATTCCAGAAATTCTCCATCTATCATCATTATTACCCTTATCACCATACTTGGGATAAGACATACTTTTTCATAATTTATCATTTCTGAAAATGGGGCACATCTCATAATAATTTGGCACTGTCAACATTTCTTTTCCTCCCTCTGAATTTTCATTAAATTGATGGTGAATATGAGAATTGCAGAAATAAAGAAATAATCAGAGCTGCCATTTATTAAGACTTGGAGCTGCTTCGGGAGCCTGGGTGGCTCAGTTGGTTAAGCGACTGCCTTCGGCTCAGGTCATGATCCTGGAGTCCCGGGATCGAGTCCCACATTGGGCTCCCTGCTCAGCAGGGAGTCTGCTTCTCCCTCTGACCCTCTTCCCTCTCGTGCTCTCTATCTCTCATTCTCTCTCTCAAATAAATAAATAAAATCTTTAAAAAAAAAAAAAAGACTTGGAGCTGCTTCTAGGAACTGTGCTAAAGGGCACCCAGTTATTAATTTAACCAACTGGTCTTAGAAAGCAGCTCTGCCTTTGTTACTTGAATGAGCTATAAACAAAGATCAAAGCTAGAGTGAGTACTGGGCCTCCCAGAAGCTTACTTTGGGCTCTATTTTAAATTACTATAAAATCACAGGAAAAAATATTTTAGGTGGCCAAATGTAATTTGTTTTATACCTTTTATAAAATAATGGCAGGAAAGTATAATCAATCTTTTCTAGGAAATATTTTCAGCTGGACCTGTGATTTCCAATTTCCCCGTGGTAAAATGAAAGTCAGGAGAAGCAGAAAAAACAAGTGAGTAACTAACTATAGATCATAGCAAAAACCCAATGCAGCAGAGACCATCGTTGAAAAAAAGAAAATTAACTCTTTTTAACATGAAATATGCTAGTCAGTGCATATGCCCTCTCTTGGTAAACATCTTAGAAGAAAACAGCTTTTTAACCAAATGTAATTTCAAATTATTTTGCTGACCAGTGGGAAAGCTGTTAATGATGGACTGCTATATTCAAAGAATGCTAATGGATGATTAGATCTGATCTTCAGATATACTTCATGGAAGACTCCAGCTGAGCTGCTAAGCATTTGTAAACACTGTAGTGACTTGAAATTTCACCTGGGAATACAGTGCTGTCAACACTGGAGTGGGGTAGGGAGAAAAACCAATCTTAAAGCCAGTTCCTAAGGTCAAAATCACTATAATAAAAATTCCTCTGAAAAACATCATGCCCCAAATATACTCATGTTTATCCACACTTAGACCTGAGAGTCACTAAGTTAAACCTGAAGGAAAGACAAAAGCATGGATATCTAGGTATTCTGCCTTAAAGATAATTATACAATATCATTAACTGGCAGGGTAGGTGAAGACAGCATCTTCAGAACTGTTCAAATTCAGAGGGTGCCATTCACATGCTGTCTATGTAGATGGTACCTACTAAAGTTGTCCAGGGATTAGTCTGAGCAATGCTTCATAAAGGCTATAGATAGAGAACATTAAAGGATTCCTACTTGTCTGCAGGGTTATCCTCCTTCTACTTAACATGGAGTCTCCATAAAGTAACTGCATTTTCCTCACAATTAGGGGGAACCACATTTTACTTGATGTGACTCCACTAGGAAACATCTGCTATTTGCTAAAGAAAGGTTTCCTCCCTCAGGCTCTCTGCTGATGTCTTCCCAGAATGAGAAATACAATAAGAGGAACAGAATTATGCCACTTGTTACATCTTTATTACTCTGAAATGGAGGTTCAGACAGGATTTTATGAAGCACCATTGGAAAGTTGGGAAGGCTAGGGACTCCTATTCACTCTTACCTATTGCAGAATCAGAAGAGTAAAACTCATATTAATAATAACTACTATCATTTATTAGGCACTTAAGTTAGGCACATTTTTACAAATGTGATTACATTTATGGTATTCCTGTAAGGGAGAGATTATCGCCATTATGTATCAATGAGGAAAGGAGAGTATAGAACTCAATTGATTTATCCAAGGTCCTGGCTAGTAGGCAGGAGGGCCAGCTTTTGAACCCACACCCAAGGGACTCCATTATCACCTGCTTTGTATTACAAATTATGGAAAAGAAGACTTTCGCTTAACAGGAGAAAGTGCTTTTTAAAAAGTTATAGCTAACTGACAGTGAACCATACTGGCTTATGAGGCAGTGAACTCTGAAAATTACACATAATAATTATGTATATCCATATGCAGAGCACTTTATAGTTGTAAAGTATTTTTCACATCATGATCTCATTCAGCCTATATAGCCCTGTGGGTCAAGTATTATTTTAATTCCCATTTAATATGAATTCTGTGAACATGAATCTTGCAGTATGCAGACAGCTGGCGTCCCAAAAGTGTGGAGGAGAAATTTTTGAGTTTGGGGACTTTCCAAGGTTACTCACTTAATCTGAACTGTTTTAACTCTCCCTTATTACCTTAGAAATAGTTCCTCCCGCATCAACTGTGTGTGATGGCATAGAGCAACTAACCTCCAAGGCACTGTTACATTTTTCATCTTGAGAACTGTTTTCTCTTGCAAGAGTCAGTAAAATGAAGAAAATTTTGCCTAGGACAAAATGTGTGTAGGCATACATATGCTCCACTAGAAACAAATCTATCAATGGAGGTTTCTCTCCTATAAACCTTATTGAAATGTATGAGGCTAATAAAAAATTTTTTTTCTCAGCCATTCTCAGAAAGCAATCAGGTCAGAATTTGATGGCCAAAGGCTGTTACTGGAGCAAAGAGAATAGAAACAATGGGAACTCTAAAAACCATTATATAATTAAAACAAATCAAATATAATCAGCATGTCTAAGCTCCACCCAACAGAGACATCAAGGGCAGGTCAAATTAACCTTTTTTTTTTTAATAGACCTTATTTTTTACAACAGTTGTACAGGAAATTGAGAAGATAGTACAGAGAGTTCCCATATACCCAGCATCCAATTTCCTCTATTATTAACATCTTATGTTATTATGGATATTTGTTACATTTAATGAATTAGTATTGCTACATTATTATTTTTTAAGATTTGTATTTATTTATTTTAGAAAGAGGGAGAGAGAGAGAGAGGAGTGCGAGTGGGGGAGAGGCAGAGGGAAAGAATCTCTAGCAGATTCCCCCTGCTGAATGCAGAGCCATGTGACGGGCTCGATCTCATAACCCTGAGCCAAAATCAAGAGTTGGATGCTCAACCGACTGAGCCACCCAGGCATCCATGCTACATTATTAACTAAAATCCATATTTCATTCAGATTGCCTTGGGTTTGAACGAATGCCCTTTCTCTGTTCCAGGATCTCATTCAGTATCCCGTGATACATTTAGTTGCCGTGTTGGCTTAGGCTCCTCTTGGCTGTGCCAGTTTCTCAGATTTCCCTTGAGTTTGATGACCATGACAGTTCTGAGGAGCACTAGTAAGGTATTTTATAGGATGTTCATCTACTGAAATTTGTCTGATTTTTTCTCATGATTACACTGGTATTACAAGTTTGGGGGAGGAAGACCACAGAAGTGCTATGTTACTCACATCATATCAAAGGTAAATACTACCAACATGATTTAGCACTTTTAATGTTGACCTTAGTCATCTGGCTGAAGTAGTGTCTGGTCAGGTTTCTACACTGTTAAGTTTTCCTAACTCTCCTCCCTACCTACTTTCCATACTATACTCTCTGGAAAGTAATGACTACATTTAGCCTATGATTAAGAAGGTGGGAGTTATGCTTTCCAATTTAGGACGACGTATCTACATAATTTATTTGGAAATCTTATACACAGGAGGTTGTCTATTCTCCCCATTTATTTGTTCAATTCTTTGTATCAGTATAGGCTCATTGATATTTATTTCATTCTGTGGGCTATACTATGGTACTACTTTATTTTCTTCTTCAAATTATTTCAGTTTTGGCTATTGGAGGTTCATTTAGTTGACTTCTGTATGTTACTTGGATATACTCCCACGTATGATATACTCATTTTGCTTTCTGGTAATTCCCTTATTTTATGGCACTACAAAGTGCTCATAATATGCATTTCTTATTCTAGAACCAGCCATTTCTCCAAGGCTTTGATTAGAGAATGGCATGAGAAACCAAGATCTGGGTGGTGAGTATGCTCTTTGCTACTGATATGTCCTTGCATTCAGATCCTCTCAACTGACAGAGCAAAGAAATGTGTGTGTGTGTGTGTGTGTGTGTGTGTATATTACCCCATGTTTCTACATGTATCTATAAATATTTCTATATTTAACTATCTGTATTTACATTAAACTATACATGAATCCAAATGAATGTCTCCAATTTTAATCCATTACTATATGGATTATTTTAGCCTCCTCTGCTTGTTTACCTATAAATTCCCACCCAAGAAGATCACATTAACTTTTTTCTAAGATTACACTAACTTTTTTTAAAGATATCATTTATTTACTTGAGAGAGAGAGAGAGAAAGTGAGAGAGAGAGAGAGAGAGAGAGAGAGAGAGAGAACACAAGCAAGGGGAGAGACAGAGGGAGAAGCAGACTCCCCACTGAGTGGGGAACCCAGTGTGGGGCTTGATCCTGGGACTCCAGGATCATGACCTGAGCTGAAGGCAGATGCTTAACTGAGTGAGCCATCCAGGCACCCCAAGATCATATTAACTTTTAATTCCCAAATTTTAGTGGCATTCTCAGCACTACTACCACCTAACATGGTCATGGCCCCTTTGAAAATATATTCAAGGTAACTCTGAAAGTCCCCAGAATAAGAAAGTTACCAAATGGATGTGTCAGGTGAAGCCACAATGTGAATGGAATCCACCCTGTTATTTCTTTTCTTTCCTAGGTTCCCTTTACTAGTAGGGCACTTTTGTAGCCAGGAAAACCATTCCCTTAACATGTTACAAGTCTCACAACAGACAAGTTTTGGCAGGGTTTTTAGTCTGGCTTTATAGGATTTAGAGTCATCACAACAGTGTCAGGTGTCACAGAGAGGGCTCTGGTACCTATTTTTAATAAATGGAATATTAGATAGACCTCACTGATGTTCAGTGGGTAGCAGTGCATATGTAGCAGTACTAGGAGGGGATTTATTTAAAATAGCAAAAACAAAGGCAACAGTGATGGGACATAGCTTGGGTTTACAAAATGTACAGGGTAAACACCATATAGGTCTGTAAGCATACCTTTCCTATAACCCAAACTAAAATAAAATAGCATTTTTAAACACTGTGTGGAAACAATGAAAAGAAACATCAATTTTATATAGAATATACACTTCTGTAGAGAGAAATGGATTATCTAAATAGAAGCATGAAATTGGTTGTTATCAGTTTCTTGTTTGTTTGTTTGTTTGTTTTCTTATCAGGAAATTGGCTATAAGAAGACATTCAAGCAATGTCATCAAAGCTCTGAGAAAAATGTCTATAAATCTATACTTTTATATCCAGCCAAACTATTTAATTGCATATAAAGGAAACATATACTAACCATTAAAATGAATTAGTAGAAAATTTATTCTAATATTTTCAAAATGAATCTATTAAATAAAGAGTTAAAAGAAATACAAGTGAGCAAAAACCACTGGAATTATTAAGTTTAATACATTTATTAATTTAGAAATAACAACAAGTAGAATTAAAATCCCAATGATACTGACATAGAGATGGAATCAGCAGAGGAGGGACAAGATAAAAAGGACATGTTCATTCATATGTATATATGCATACAGTGTAAACTTTACACAGCTTAATGTATTCTGGCATTTCTTATGAAACTTAAGATATAACAAATCAAGATTTTATAATAAATAAATAAATGTAAAATAGTACCTAAAAATTCTCAGTGAATTTTCTGCTGACTGCTGATTACTACAGCTTTGTAGTATATATTGAAATCTGAGATTGTGATATCTCTAATTCATGGAGCATACTAAGCATCTTGTGAGATATGTCAACTCAGACAATTTCAAATTAAGGCAGTTTTTTCCAGCAATTCTAATTATTTATTTTTAAATTTTAATTCCAGTTCAGTTAACGTATAGTTTTGTATTAGTTTCAGGTATACAATATAGTGATTCAACAATTCTATAGATTACTCAGTGCTCATCATGATAAGGGTGATCTTAATCCCCTTCATCTACTTCATCCATCTCCCACCCACCTCCCCTCTGGTAATCATCAGTTTGTTTTCTATAGTTAAGAGATTGTTTTTTGGTTTGTCTTTTTTTCTTATTTCACTTGGTTTTGTTTCCTAAATTTCATATACAAATGAAATCATATGGTATGTCTTTCCCTGATTGACTTATTTCACTTAGCATTAGATCCTCTAAATCCATCCATGTTATTGCAAATGGAAAGATTCCACTCTTTTTTTATGGCTGACCAATATTCCATTGTGTATATATACCACTTCTTTATCCACTCATCTTTCAATGGACACTTGAGATACTTCTGTTTTGGCTATTGTAAATAATGCTGTAAATAAACATAGGGGTACAGTTATCTTTTCAAATTGGTGTCTTCATATTCTTTGGGTACATACTCAGTAGTAGAATTATTGGATCATATGGTAATTCTATTTTTAATTTTTTTGAGGAACATCCATACTTTTCCACAGTGACTGTACCAGTTTGCATTCCCACCAACACTGCATGAGGGTTCCTTTTTCTCCACATTCTCAACAACACTTGTTTTTTGAGTTTTTGATTTTAGCCATTCTGACAGGTGTGAGGTCTTATCTCATTGTGCTTTTGATTTGCATTTCCCTGATTATGAGTGATGTTGAGCCTCCTTTCATGTGTCTGTTGTCCATCTATATGTCTTTTTGGAGGAATGTCTGTTCATTCCTTCTGCCCATTTTTCAATTGGTATGTGGATTTTTTGGGTGTTGAATTGTATAATTTTATAAATATATAAAAAATATTGACTATTATCTCTTTATCAAAAATGTCATTTGCAATTATCTTCTCCCATTCTTTAGGTTGCTTTTTAGTTTTATTATTTCCTGTGTTGTGCAGAAGCTTTTTATTTTTATTTAGTCCCAATAGTTTATTTTTGCTTTTCTTTCCCTTGCCTCAGGAAACGTGTAGAAAAATGTTGCTACAGCAGATGTCAGAGAAATTAATGCCTATGCTCACTTCTAGAATTTTTATGGTTTCAGGTTTCATGTTAGGTCTTTAATCCACTTTAAGTTAATTTTTGTGTATGGTGTAAGAAAGTGGCCCAATTTCATTTTTTGCATGTAGATGTCCATTTTCCAAACACTATTTGTTGAAGAGATTGTCTTTTTCCATTGCATATTCCTGACTCCTTTATTGAAGATTAATTGACCATATAATGGTGGGTTCATTTTTGGGTTCTCTATTCTGTTTTATTGATCTTTGTGTCTATATTTGTGCCAGTACCATACTATTTTGATTATTACAGCTTTGTAGTATATATTGAAATCTGAGATTGTGATGCCTCCAGTTCTGTTCTTTCTCAAGATTGCTTTGGTTATTCAGGGTCTTTTGTGATTCCATACAAAATTTAGGAATATTTGTTTTATTTCTGTGAAAAATGCCATTGGTATTTTGATAGGGATTGCATTAAATGTGCAGATGGCTTTGGGTAGTTTGGACATTTTAACAATATTTGTTCTTCCAATCCATGAGCATGGAATATCTTTCCATTTTTTTGGTGCCATCTTCAATTTCTTTCATCAGTGTTTTATAGTTTCCAGAGTACAAGCCTTTCACATTCTTGGTTAAGTTTATTCCTAAGTATTTTATTAATTTTGGTGCCATTGTAAATAGGATTGTTTTCTTAATTTCTCTATGGGTTACTTCATTATTAGTGTATAGAAACACAATGTATTTCTGTATATTTATTTTGTATCCTGCAACTTTACTGAATTCATTGATCAGTTCTAGTAGTTTTTTGGTGGAGTCTTTATGATTTTCGGTATATAGTATTATGTCATCTGCAAATTGTAATATTTTACATTTTCCTTACCAATTTGGATGACTTTTATTCATTTTTCTTGTCTGACTGCTGTGCCTAAAACTTCCAGTACTATGTTGATAAAAGTAGTGACAGTGGACATCCCTGTCTTGTTCCTAATTTTAGGGGAAAAGCTGGCAGTTTTTCACATTAAGTAAGATGTTAGAAGTGGGTTTTTCATATATGGTCTTTATTATGTTGAGGTATGTTCCCTCTAAACCTACGTTGTTGAGGGTTTTTATCCTGACTAGATGTTTTACTTTGTCAAATGCTTTTTCTGCATCTATTGAAATGATCATATGATTTTTAACCTTTCTCTTATTGATGTGATGTTTTGTGTTGATTAATTTGCAAATAATGAATCATCCTTGAATCCCAGGAATAAATCCCAGTTGATTGTGATAAATGATTTTTTTAATGTACTTTTGGATTCAATTTGCTAATATTTTTTTGAGGATATTTGCATCAATGTTCATCACAGATGTTGGCCTGTAGTTTTCTTTTTTTGTAGTGTCTTTATCTGATTTTGGTATCCAGGTAATGCTGGTTTCCTAAAGTGAATTTGGTAAACTTCCTTCCTCTCCTATTTTTTGGAATAGTTTGTGAAGAATAGGTATTAACTCTTTAAATGTTTGGTAGAATTCATCTATGAAGCCCTCTGGTCCTGGACTTTTGTTTGTTGGTAGTTTTTGGATTGATTGCTGATTCAGTTTCATTGCTGATAATTGGTCTGTTCAAATTTTCTATTTCTTCCTGATTTGGTTTTGGGAGGTTATATAGTTCTAGGAATTTATCCATTTCTTCTAGATTGTCCAATGTGTTGACATATAATTTTTCATAATATTCTCTTATAATCCTTTGTATTTCTGTGGTGTTGGTTGTTATTTCTCCTCTTTCATTTGTGATTTTGTTTGAGGCCTCTTTTTTTCTCTCTTTTCTTTTTTTTTTTTTTTCTTTAAATCTGGCTAAAAGTTTATCAATTTTGTTGATCTTTTCAAAGAACCAGCTCCTGGTTTTACTGATCTGTTCTATTGTTTTTGTTTTGCTTTGTTTTGTTTTTGTTTTTAGTTTCTATATCATTTATTTCTGCTCTGATCTCTTTTTCTTCTTTATATTGGTTTTAGGTTTTGTTTGTTGTTCTTTTTCTAGCTTTTTTAGGTGTAAGATTAAGTTCTTATTTGAGATTTTTCTTCCTTCTTGAGGTAGGCCTGTATTGCTATAAACCTCTCTTAGAACAGCTTTACCTGCATCCCAAACCTTTTGGATTATTGTGTTTTCATTTTCATTTGTCTCCATATATTTTTTTGATTTCCTCTTTGACTTCTTGGTTGACCCAATCATTGTTTAATAATTTTTTTTTTTAACCTCCATGTATTTGTGTTTTTTCTAGATGTTTTTCTTGTGGTTGATTTCCAGTTTCATGGTGTTGTGGTCAGAAAAAAATGCATGGCATGACTTCGATCTTCTTGAATTTGGTGAAGCTTGTTTTGTGTCCTAATATGTGATCTATTCTGGAGAATGTTCCATATACACTTGAAAGGAAGGTATATTCTGCTGGTTTAGGATGGAATGTTCTGAATATATCTGTTAGATCCATCTGATCCAAAGTGTCCTTTAAAGCCCCTCTTTCCTTAATGATTTTCTGTTTAGATGATCTATCCATCGATATAAGTAGGGTGTTAAAGTCCCCTACTATTATTGTATTATTGTATATGTACTATTGTATTATTATCAATTAGTTCCTTTATGTTTGTTATTAGCTGCTTTATGTTTTTGGGTGCTCCCCCGTTGGGTGTATAAATATATAAAATTATATCTTCTTGTTGGATCATTCCCTTTATGATTATACAGTGTGCTTCTTTTTCTCTTGTTACAGTCTCTCTTAAAGTCTATTTTATTGGATGTAAGAATTGCTATCCTGGCTTTCTTTTCACTTCCATTTTCATGATAAATACTTCTCCATCCCTTCACTTTCAATCTGCATGTGCCTTGAGGTCTGAAATGAATCTCTCATAGGCAGCATATATATGGGTCTTGTTTTTTTTAATTCAGTCACCCTGTGTCTTTTGATTGGAGTGTTTAGTCCATTTACATCCAAAGTAATTATTGATAGGTATGTACTTATTGCCATTTTGTTACTTGTTTTATGATTGTTTTTGTAGTTATTCCCTGTTCCTTTCTTCTCTTGCTCTTTTTGTCTTATGGTTTGCTGGCTTTCTTTAGTGATATATTTGAATTCGTTTCTCCTTATTTTTTTGCATATCTATTACTGATTTTGATTTGGGGTTACCATTAGGTATGTATATAACATCTTATGCATATAGCAATCTGTATTAAGTTGATGATCACTTAAATTTGAACCTTTTCTTTACTCTTCTCCACCTGACATTTGAGGTATATTGTGTCTTACTTTACATTCTTTTTATTTTGTGAATCCCTGGACTGATTTGTATAGATATTCTTAATTTTACTGCTTTTGTGCTTCCTACTTTTCTTACTATGGTCTTACCTTTCCACTCAAGCAGTCCACTTTAGCATTTCTTGTAGGGCTGGTTTAGTGGTAACTAATTATTTTAACTTTTGTTTATCTGAGAAACTCTTTCTCTCTCCTTGTATTCTGAATGATAGCCTTGCTGGATAGAGTATTCTTGGCTTCAACAACCAGGGTTTTATTTTTTTTGTTTTATTTTGTTTTGTTTTTCTTCTGGCATTTTGAATATATCATGCCATTCTCTTCTGGCCTGCAAAGTTTCTGCTGAAAATTCAGCGGATAGCCTTATGGGACTTTCCTTGTATATAACTGATGTCTTTTCTCTTTCATCTTTTAAAATTCTTGCTTTATCACTACTTTTTGCCATTTTAATTACTATTTGTCTTACTGTGGACCTCCTTGGCTTGATTTTGTTGGGGGCTCTCAGTACCTTCTAAATCTGGATTTCTTTTTCCTTTACTAGATTCACAAGTTTTCAGCTATTATTTCTTCAGATAAATTTCCTGCCTCCTTTTCTCTCTCTTCTTCTGGGATCCCTATAATGCAAATGTTAGTACACTTAATAGTGTCACTGAGTTTCCTAAGTCTACTTATGATTTAAGTCATTTATTATTAGTCATTTATTATTTATTATTATTATTATTATTTTCTCTCTCCTGTTCAGCTTGGTTGCTTTGCATTACTCTGTCTTCCAGGTCAATGATCCATTCTTCTGATCCCTCTAGTCTACTATTTATTCCATCTGGTAAATTTTTAATTTCAGTTATGAATTCTTCATCTCTCATTGTTTCTTTTCTGTGTTTTCTATCTCTTTGTTAAGGGTCTCACTGAGGTCCTCCACTCTTTTTGAGTTCACTGAGTATCTCTATGACCATTCCTTTAAGTTCTCTATCAGGCATATTACTTATTTCTATTTCATTTACATCTCTTGCTGTGATTTTTGTCCTGTTCTTTCATTTGGGACATATTCTTCTGTCTCCTCAATTTGTCTAACTCTCTATCTGGTAAGAAAGGTGGCAATGCCTCCTGTTCTTGAAAGTAGTGGCCTTATGAAGAAGAGGTCCTAGGATGTCCTGCAGCACAGTGTCTCTTGTTGACCAGAATCTGGCTCTTCAGGCATATCGCCTATGTGTGTTGCATGCACCCTCCTGTTGTGGCTGAGCTGCTTTTGCCTTCAGTCCATTTATCTGTAATGGCTGTCTTTGTCTGTTATGGGCAGGGTTTGGTCCCTGTGTTGTTAGTGTGCCAGTCTGAGACCACCCTGGGTTTAAGCTGCATCAGATCAGGTGTTTGCCAGACATGTAGTAGCACCAAACTGCAAGGTACTTTCCCTGTGTTGTCCCCTGAGAAACTTTAGCTGGTGGGCAAAGCCTGCAATCAGACCAGATATCTACCCCCAGCCCACTGCTGGGATGCAGTTGGACTGGTGTGTGTGGTTATTTTCCCTTCTCCCCATGGCAGGAGTCATTTTGGAATGGTGCTGACCCCTGTGGGGGCTGCTTGCCCACTGCCAGGCTTGTGGCACAGCTTTGGATGGCCTCTGGCCAAGGGTATATTGGAGGGGACAGGTCTGCAGGAGAACGTGGGGAAAGGTCATGGTGCCAGCAAGGTCCATGAAGGTCCACTGCACCCCAAGTCAGATGGGGCAGATCCACAAAAGCTCGCAGGAGTGGGGTGTGCATTGTTAGCAAGGTTTGCTTAGGTCTGCTTGGGAGGGGACCTGGAGCTGAGGCATGGCTGGAGGGGGGTGTGTCTGCAGGAGAATACGGGGTGGGGTGTGCTGTTAGTAACTTAGGCAGGGAATGTGGCACGGTACTGGTTCCTGTATGTGTCTGTGTGTCTAGGCTGGGAGACAGGGGAGAGAAATGCACCAGCCAGCTTCCTTGTTCCTGGAGAAGTCTCCCAAGGATCTTTGCCCCTCCAGCACACACGTTGAGATTAGTAAACAAATCTACTTCCCATATACCCCAGGCATTTTCAAACTGCTACTTCTATGCTGGATCTTTGTGGGGCTGTTTGTAGTGCCATCTGTTTAAAGAACTCATTTTCCTCCTGCCCTCCCCACTCTCCTGAGCCCAGTCTTCTGATTTTTAAAGTTCTGCTGTTGGTGTTAAGTCTTGCTGATTTTAAGAAATCACAAAATTTGGCTCCTCTGGTTTTCAAAACCAAATGTTTTTGGGATTTGTTTTCCTCATATGAATTTCCCATGCCTGGTGTGAGGGTCTTGTTTTTTTTGTTTGTTTGTTTGCTTTTTCCATCTAAGCACTCATGGCATCCTTCCATCCCATGGACAGTCCCATAGGTCCATTTAGCTTCCACCATGTCTCCGCCCTCCCTACCCTCTTCAGTGTGGCCTCTTCTCTACATTTAGCTGTACAGAGTCTGTTCTGCCAGTCTTCTGGTCATTTTCTGGGTTATTTACCCTCATGGGAGTGTTATCTAGTTGTATCCGTGGGACAAGGTAAGTTCAGGATCCTCCTACTCCACCATCTTCCCCAAACTGCCAAATGAAGACAATTATTAAGTACCATTATTAAGAACACAAAAGTGTCCATTCTGTTATCTTTCAAAATGCATACTGAAGATTTATGATCATTTTCATGTAGAACTGAGGGAAGAAAAATGACTTTTCATCAGAAACACATAAAGTAGAAAAAAAAAAATAAGTAGGCAGCCAAATCCTAATGTTCTGAAAGACTTAACAAACTGATTCACCAGATTAACTTTTATACTAAAATAAGAGTCCAAAAATGGTTTATAAATCATCAATGTATCTTATACTTTATCGTGGGAAATACACTTAAGAACATATTTTTTTTCTGGTAAAGTTTTTTGCCCATTTTTAAAATTAATATATAATGTATTGCTTGTTTCAGAGGTACAGGTCTGTGATTCATCAGTCTTACACAATTCACAGCGCTCACCATAGCACATACCCTCCCCAATGTCCATCACCCAGCCACCCCATCCCTCCCACCCCCCTCCACTCCAGGAACCCTCAGTTTGTTTCCTGAGACAAGAACATATTTGTTTTTAACTATGATTTTTTTCTTTTGTCTTTTATAGTTTCTTTTAATGGAAAAACATTTTCCTCTTTATGTTTAAATGATGTTACAAATACAATCATCATACTCAGGGACACTTTCCAACTAAATTAAGTGCATGTGTGTATGCATTATTGAAAACCATGAAAAACTCTTCAACTCAGGAACACTAATAAAAAAATAAAGAATTGATTCCTCAAGAAACAGGCTATTTACTTCATCTCTTTTATGAATAACCTCAAACTGTTATCATGTTAATCCCACTTCCCCATCTTCCTGCCCTGAGTGCTGTGAGTGTTCTTAAAATTAGCCATATAGATTATTTATTTTACATTAGCTTTCTTTCACCCTATCAATGTTGAAAAAGTAGAAGGGCAATGACCAATTAGCGTAATAATAAAATATGGTAGGAATTTTCAACTTCAACTTTGATGATCTAGTTAGTATAACTTTCATGTCCAAAACAATTGACTATGAAACCATTTATAATAGAATAAAATGATATAATATACAAAACAATGACTATAAAATACTGATAGAAACATAAATCAATTACATTTCCACATTTATTTTCATATCTACATTATTTCTTTTAGAATTTTGATGGAAATAAAGATAATAACAGATCACAGTGCCATTCTCACTCTACCCTATGCCCTGGAAAAAGACTAGAACCTGAAATGCTAAGTTTTTTCTCCAATATGCCATATTTTTCTAAAATGACTACAAGGGCAGAGAGGAAATCATTATGGACTTCTATAAGTATTGCTTATTGATAGAGGAACATAGAAAAGCCAAGAACATTATAGAAAACTTATTAATAATGGATTTGGACAAGAATATGAATAGAGACAAAAGCACACTGCAACTACTCATTAATGTGTTTGAAATGTATTATCTAGCATGTAATTTGCACACAGCCCAAATATTTCTAAATATATAACTCATATGAGCAGGAATATAATAAAATACTGCCTATTTAGATAATCAAATAATTATTTTATTCATTTCTACTAGATTCAACTTATTAAGTTGTTCATAAATTCATTAATTTAATAAATATTTATTGTGCAATTCTATATGCTAGTTGATGGCTTAGTAATAAAGAATACAACGTTGAATGAAAAAAATCTCCTTGTTCTCATAGAACTAATATTTGAATCAGAAAATTAATTGATAATTATAATGCACTGATAAGTGCTATGAAGAATCATAAAGTAGGATAATGAGATGAGGAGTAGCAAGATGTTCTTTTCAGAAGTGCAGTCAGAGAAGATCTTTTGTTATTGTTGTTCAAGATTTCATTTATTTAGAGATGCTGGGTGGCCCAGTTGGTTAAGCTTCTGCCTTCAGCTCAGGTCATGATCCCAGGGTCCTGGAATCGAGTCCCAAATTGGACTCCTGGCTCAGCAAGGAGCCTGCTTCTCCCTCTGCTTGTCACTCCCCCTTCTTGTACTCTCTCTCTCTCTCTCTCTCTTTTTTTTTTTTAAAGATTCTTATTTATTTATTTGTGAGAGAGAAAAAGCATGAACTGGGAGAGAGGGTCAGAAGAAAAGGAATAAGCAGACTCTCCACTGAGCCCACTGCAGGGCTCCATCCAAGGACCCTGGGATCATCACCTGAGCTTACCATCTGAGCCACCAAGGCAACCCGAGAAGATCTTTTTGAAAAGGCGCTATTTGAGCAAAAAGCTGTATGAAATAAAAGAATGAACCTTAAACACAGTTAAGGGCAAGACATTTTATGTAGAGGGATAATATGTACAAAGGTCCTGAGGCAGCTATGTATGGAGTGTTCATGAATAGTAATTTAAATGTTTATAATCTGTTGGCAGTTTAAATTTTAGTAAAGGGGATTTCCAAAAAAATGTTTTTTGGGAAAATATATTTTAAAAATGGTTAGCTCTATATAAAAACAAACAGATGACCACAAAGACCTCCCTTTTACCTCTTTTGGTGGCAGCTAAAATCTTGCCACAAATAAAACCTACTCTTGCCAAATGACTACTATTTATAAAGTTAAAGTAAATGCATTTTTCCTATAATGAAATATAAATCTGTTGTGCCACTTTGGTTAATTTCCTCTATGTATATTTTTGTCATTTTTCATGAAAGCTATTAACTTCAAATAAAGCAACAAAATTTATAGAGGGTAGGAATGAAATAATCATCTATTGAGCCAGGTGCCTCTGAATGCATAATTAATTTACTCATTATAATAACATAGTATGGTAGGTATTATTAGCCTCATTTTAAAGATCAGAAATCTAAAGCATCATAGGCTAATGTAACTTGCTGTAGAGTAGCTCTCAAGGGTAATTATAGTATAAACTCATTCTGAAAGATCCCAAAGTTTCTATCTTACACACATAGAAGCATCCACTAATAACTAAAACAGTGCAAGTAAAAGGTGTTTTTAAAAGCTACCCATCCCATTTGCAAAGATTAAAAATATTATTAACACCTAGTGTTGACTAGGCTACAGAGAAATGGACACTCTTAAACATTTTTATTGAAAGAACAAATTGATACAATATTTAGAGAGAAATTTCACATAATGCAATATAATATGCTATAATATAATCCAATGTAATATATATGCTTAAAAATGTTAACACCATTTGTTCTTCTAGATACTTACCCTAAAGGAAAAAACAAACAAACAAACAAAAGCCATGGTTCTTTGCTAAGACATTATACAAAGTTGCAAACAAAAATTACATATAACAGAAATGTTAAACACTAGGCATGTATTGAAATAAATTTTAATAGATTTATAGAAGAGATACTTTCAATCATTAAAATCAAGATCCTCAAAATATGTATGGAAATGCAGAAATATTTAAGAAATATTAGTTTAAAGGCTATTATAAGATATGTACAGAATGATTATCTTCATATATATTAAAACTGAAAATATACTTATATGTTAAAAAGAATAGTATCTGATAAATGATGCTACAGATTTTTTAAACATTCTTCCATACCTTAACACAACAGAAAAAGCAAAGAAAAAAAAGATGTAAAAATCAGCTCCACGTTGATTAAAACCAGAGCCATAATCACATTATTTAGAGAGTTCTAAAAGTTTAAGCGTATATAAAGGAGGCATATTAAAATCTTAGTAAACATTATTAAGGATGCAGTGGCCAAGGCCTCAGCTGGAAACAAATGAAATGTTTCAACTGACTTTTCTCAGTACTTATACCTCTATTATGCATTTTCCTGTTTGACAGGATTGTCATGACCTAATGGTTCTATCCTAGAACTTGGCCTGGCATACTAGAATCTTCAACCACAGCTTTCTAGAACCTGAGGCCTCTTTCCCAAGACTATGTTCTTTCCCCGAAGAACTAATATTTCTAGGTTCCCTTTCTACTAACAGCTACCCTCATTGGTCTCTTCATTCTCCAAATGTTTTTGTTTTTCCGAAGTTTAGCACTTAAAGTTGCAATATACATAAAGTTAACACAAATTCCACTGTACTTAGGCAGCAACATGCCGGGCATTTTTCCCCATATTAGCTGGTCTCAAACATAGGCTTACCTTATTTAATATTCAGTTAAAGAAATAGGAATCTGTTCCCACGCTAGAGGAAAAACTTGACCAATAAATTGCAAGCAGATATAGTACACAAAACCATCATGTGTGGTATTCTCCAGTTTAGGAAAATATCAAAGGTAATTTTTACTAGAGTTTCTTCTCTGCTTACATATTGATTTATAGAAGTTATTTCTTAAATAAAATTCTATACACTTAGATCCGTAGTGAAATGTATTTCATACATTTAAGTGGACTACAAGTTATTAAGATTTAGGAAAGTTGGTTCATTCTGCAGCCCATGGATCAAGGAGTAATTTCAACTTTCAAGTCTTATTATTTAAGAAATACATTTTGGGGGGTGGGGTATGAGTGAAATAGGAGAAGTAGATTAAAAGTACACTTATCTTGATGAGTACTGAGTAATATATGGAACTGCTGAATCACTATTGTACACCTGAGACTAAGATAACACTGTGTTGACTACACTGGAATTAAAATTTTTAAAAATGAAAAATGAGAAATAAGAAAGGAAGGGAAGGGAAGGGAAGAAGGAAGGAAGGAAGGAAGGAAGGAAGAAAGGAAGGAAGGAAAGGAGAAGGAGGGCAGACATTTTGTAAGGCTATAGTTGCCACAGATAGTATTCCTTGAATAGATCTGAGCAGAATAAATTGAAAACCTTCTGGAAAGGATTCACCATTCTAGATACCATTAAAAACATTCGTGATTCATGGGAAGAGGTCAAAATATCAACATTAACAGGAGTTTGGAACAAGCTGATTCCAACACTCATGGATGACTTTGAGAGGTTCAAGACTTCATTGGATGAAGTAGCTGCAGATGCAGTGGAAATAGCAAGAGAATTAGAATTAGAAGTGGAGCTTGAAGATATAACCGAATGGCTGCAATCTCATGATAAAATTTTTTTAATGGATGAGGAGTTGCTTCTTATGGATGAGCAGAGAAAGTGATTTCTTGAGATGGAAACTACTCCTCGTGAAGATGCTATAAAGGTTGTTGAAATGACAGAGGAGTTAGAATACTACATAAACTTAGTTGATAAAGCAGCAGCAGAGTTTGAGAGGATTGACTCCAATTCTCAAAGAAATTCTACTGTGAGTAAAATGCTATTGAACGGCATCACATACGACAGAGAAATCACTCAGGAAAGAAAGAATGAATTGATACAGCCAACTTTATTGTCTTATTTTAAGAAATTGCCACAGCTACTCCAACCTTTAGCAACCACCACCCTGCTCAGTCAGCAGCCATCACACTGAGGCAAGATCCGTCATCAGCAAAAAGACTGTGACTTGCTGTAAGCTCGGATGGTGGTTAGCATTTTTTTTAGCAAGAAAGTATTTTTAAGGTTTTTTTTTTAAAGGCTTAGTAAAGTTGGGCATATGTATTCTCAATACCCCTGTAAGTGCTTAGATTCAAGAGCTAAAACTAACATAAATGGATCTCCTACCATGGGCCAGTTACTTTAATGGCTACATTATTTCATCTTTCTCACATCTCTGTGTGTGCACGTGGGAGCATGCACACACACAGGTATGCATTTTTATCCCTTTCGTCTCCAGGAAACCCTACGGATAGAACAGAATCCTTGGTGAAGCAACATGAAAATAGTGAAAAGGAAATAATGTTTACATAGGCTTTTACCTTGCTTTTAAGTTAAGGATGATGAATATCCTTGAATTTCATGAAAAATGACTGGTGTTTTTCAGAATTTAATTTAAACCCCCTTCCTCTCTTGGTTTATTAGATCCTCATGGATTAGCTTCTTCTTACCAGGTCTCCCACTGTCTTCCTCTTCCCAATTCTCCTTAAATGCTGGTTATTTTTTTTCCACTCTGCCCACTTTCCTTTCCCCAGTGTGTGGTAGACTCTCCATCCACACATTCTCCAGCATCATAATAGAAACACCATGACTGACTTACTGACTTGTTAAAAATGTTAAAAACTCACTTTCAGTCCCAATATTTCTCCCCAATTCTGATTCCTAAATGTCTCACTAATAAAGAGCTATTTTTTTCTAGAGAAATTTTGCTAGAAATTTCCTAGAAAAAGATTTTCTAGGTTTTATTCTGACTTATTTGATCACCTAAAATATATCAATTTGATCTCTCTATATTCTTGCTTGAAAAGTATAGAGATGTGATGATTATTAGAAGTTTTTATACTACTATACCTGTATATTATTTTACAATAACAGATTTATATATTTTATTGGTAAATTGTCATAGACATAAAGTTGGAGTTGGGTAACAAGACTATATGTGTATTTACTTATTTTCTATCCCTTGCAAAAATGACAGGCAAGATAGAATTGAAGACATGCATCATACATTAGTTCATTTGTCACATAGTATGTCTAGTATATATTAAACACTAGAAATACATTGTTGGGCAAAAATATCACAGGTTTGGGGCACCTGGGTGGCTCAGTTGGTTAAACCGCTGCCTTCAGCTCAGGCCATGATCCCAGGGTCCTGGGATCGAGCCCCGCATCGGGCTCCCTGCTCATGCGGGAAGCCTGCTTCTCCCTCTGCCTGCCGCTCCCCCTGCTTGTGCTCTCCCTCTCTCTCTCTCGCTCTCTCTGTGTGTCAAATAAATAAATAAAATCTTTTAAAAAAAAATATCACAGGTTTTACACCAATAAAGTTAATGGCTTAATAGGGAAAAAGATATTCAACCAATAATTATAATCAATGTATTCTTAAAAATCGCTGGAAGGATGTGGATGGAGCTAGAGAGTATTATGCTAAGCAAAATAAGTCAGTCAGAGAAAGACAAACACCATATGATTTCACTCATATGTGGAATTTAAGAAACAAAAGAAATGATCATAGGGGAAAAAAGTGAGAGAGAAACCAAGAAACAGACTTTTAACTACAGAGAACAAACTGAGTGTTGCCGGGGGGGGGGGGGGGGGGGGGGGGGGG